>NW_024683062.1:0-536 GCF_008729295.1 Plectropomus leopardus | reverse complement strand
CCTGCTGTGCGCATCATACAGCCAATAAAACACAGGGAACAGAAGGTACATTACTCCGTTAAACGAAGTTGTCACGTGAGTGTGTTATTCAGGGACTATTTTCGTGCGTATGTCTACATGCGCATTGATCGGGTTTCACAGTAGGTGTTACAGAGAGCCGTTAGAAAAGTAGTTCTAGGCAATATAGCTGTACTGTACGGTTGCTTTCACGGGAGCTAAAATAAAAGAGCATCGACAAGAAGCTATGCTGTCCGTTATTCAACACAAGGAATAACTTCCGCAGACGTAAATAAAGTCAAAGTCAAAAGTCAAAGTCAGATTTATTTGTCAATTTCTTCACATGTACTTGACATACAAAGGAATCGAAATTACGTTTCTCACTATCCCATGCGTTGACAGATATCAGACAGGACAGGGCAAACAGTAAAGTGCACAGGCACAACAGAGTTAAAAATCGAATTAAAGAATTAAAAATATAGTCTATATAACAAAACAAAAGAACAAAAAACAAGAGCAAAAATAGTAATGAGTGCAGT
>NW_024683061.1:0-1122 GCF_008729295.1 Plectropomus leopardus | reverse complement strand
ACTAAATGAAAATTAAACCAAAGTTATGGTGTTTGGTGGTATTATGACTAATTGGGAAATAAACCTTTATTCAAATGGTAATTTGGTAATTTATTAATTAATGGTAATTTTAACTGTTTATGAAACAAACCTCTGTGAGTCATAATAGATCGAATGAAATAAAAATAAAATGTAATATAAAATGTTCTCATTGATTATGATTAATGATTTTATCTCACGATTTTCTGACTTAAAGTACTTTTTTTTGTTTTAAACTATTTTTAAATGTCTGTTAATGCTGAATTAGCTTTCTGGCCTGTTTTTATTGTAAAGCACTTATTGCTGTGTTTCTTGTATGATAACAATGTAATTTTATAACACAAGTTGCTGACCTGACACCATAAATGCATAAACATGGCGGGCAAAAGTCAATGTTTGGTCAATGGGAAGAAACCTTTTTTTTATTAATTCATGTATTAAATATCGATTTTTGATCACATGTAAAGTGTAAGTGTTTTCTCTCTTTGGTGCTGATGTTATTTTGGGTTATTCTTTGGTTGATATCGAATAAGAAAAATAATCTTAGGACTTCAACCTATTCCTTTTTCTGTTATTGACTGAGAAAATTTGTGTGAAATAATCTTTGTTTCTCATAATTTATGTAACTGGAATTATAAACAATTATTCATTCATTCAAATAAAAAGATCACGATGGCGGCGATGGGGACACACAGTGAAGCCGAAATCCATCAGAGAACAGATGAAACTTTATTGATCCCTGTGGGGAAATTGGGCCTCTGCTGCAGAAACAGCAACAGCGAAACGTGATGAGAAAAATAGACGATAAAGAAGAACGGCCGAGTCAAACACAGACAATTACAACATTTCAACACGGAGTCAAATAAAAAAGGAGGCGGGACGAGAACAGAGCGAGTGAGGATGAAAGATCACCGGCGAGCGAACAAACCGCAGAGTTCATGTTTGCCTTTCTGATCCCATTTCAGACCGTCAACAGCAAATCATCCGAAATGTTACTGAGTTTTATTTTCAAACTCAAATTTTTATGTCATGAATAAAATATAAAGATGTTGCAGCTGCTCTGCATATTTTCACATTTCTCACAAGAGAATAAAACTGTTTTGG
>NW_024683060.1:0-317 GCF_008729295.1 Plectropomus leopardus | reverse complement strand
CACACACGCACCCAGAAGTGTGTGCGTGTGTGTGTATGTGTGTAAGATAAGAAGGATGGCTTAAAAAAGTGGAGGAGGCTGCATGTCAGATAAGGGATGTGTACCGCTCGGTGCTGTGCAGATGGGAGATGGTGTGAGATGCAGTGGACTGGAGCCAATGGTTGTAGTCACACTGTGTGTTAAGCGAGCGGTTGTGTGTGATGCATGAATAACAATGTGTGTGTCATGAGGGAGTGTGTTGCACATATGGGAGAGCTCACGTGTGTGTGTGAGAGAGAGGAAAGTAATGTAGGACGCCAGAGTTGAGGAGACTTACT
>NW_024683059.1:0-236 GCF_008729295.1 Plectropomus leopardus | reverse complement strand
TCATTTTAATTACTCTATAACATGATCTAAATGTGATTAAATGATATGTAAGTGATTAATGATATTAAACATATTTTTCCTTGTGTTGGACAACAATTGTGGACTATGAAAACTAGATGTTTTTCTCTTATCTAGGTAAAGAATGCCTCGACCAGTGGAAAATAAGAAAACACTGGTGAATCCCAAAAATCAGTGGGTACTAACAAAATAACAACAATTCATGGATACACACAAAA
>NW_024683057.1:0-512 GCF_008729295.1 Plectropomus leopardus | reverse complement strand
ATAAGTTACTGACCAGGGCCGGCTCTGCCCAATTTGGTGCCCTAGGCTCCCCAACCCTAACCCGCACCTCCGCACCCAATAACGACACATCACGTACCCACACATAATTTAGGAACATGTCACTGTTTATTTATTGGTAATGTTGACTTAATGACTGGCGTGGCGGCGCCCTCCAGCAGATGGCGCCCTAGGCGACCGCCTATATCGCCTATGCCAAGAGCCGGCCCTGTTACTGACTATAAATAAATGCTGCTGCTTCCAGCCCAAAGTTTGGACCGTGTTGCAGTTTTTGTTGCACTTTGTCCTGAGCTGATAATCCTGCAGCAGCATGTGGGATTTTACAGCCATCAGGTCAACATGGAGGGACCTTCCCAGCCAGCAATGTTTGCTTCTGAAAACGTTCTGACAATGTTACAGTGCAACCAATGTTTTAGTTATGTTTTCAGCAGCAAGATAAACCAAGCTAAATGTTACCTTAAAGTTCAGGTAACATTCTCTATTCACATCAAAAA
>NW_024683056.1:0-329 GCF_008729295.1 Plectropomus leopardus | reverse complement strand
GTGTGTGTGTGTGTGTGTGTGTGTGTGTGTGTGTGTGTCTAACAGGGCCAACAGTGTTTACAGACAGACAGTGGTGACCTCATCACGCCCTGGGTGCATTTAGACGCGGCGTCAGACTGTCAGCAGTTACACAAACACATACAAAGAGAGAGAGAAAGAAAGAGAGTCTCACACACAAACTTCTGATCACTGTGCCCCCCCCCCATCTCTTTTGTTTAAATTGCCTCCTTGGTCTGCAGGCCATCAGCCGTATCATTTCATCAACACACATTGATGTGCCGTGTTGTGTTTCATTACAGACTCACACTGTAATGTTTTCGGAAGCCCTT
>NW_024683055.1:0-686 GCF_008729295.1 Plectropomus leopardus | reverse complement strand
AATTGTGGTAAGCGGGACTTTAACCGAAGCTCAAAAGAAAAGAAAAAAAAGAAAAGTAAAACAGGTACTAGTTAATTTTTTGGCAGTCAATTTAACAGCAACAATTTTGAATATCAATAAATGTCAAACAATCTTTGTTTCCAGCATCTCAAATGAGCTGCTTTTCTAAACTGCTGAACTGAATATCTTTGGGTTTGGGATTCATAGAGATTCTGCTATTTTGTTATATTTTAAATGATAAAATAATACACTGATTAATCCAAAAAGAAAATAATCAATAATAAGCAGATGAATTCAGAAAATAATCCTTAATTGCCAGAAACACAGATACATTTCTGATGACAATTTCTGTTCTGGTTGATAAAATTTTCTGATCTATCGGTCGGACTCAAACATGAACACGGGACATTTTTACAGGTGAGCGACAAACTCCATTATCCTCGTTTTTCCCTCGTGCCCGAAGCAGCAGAGAGAAGCCGGAGGATAATGGATCACGGAGATCAATGGATGTGATTGGTGAGATGATGACGCCTGCAGAACAGAAGCCCACCTGAATGTTTCAGGCCTGTAAACTGTCATCGTCTCCCTCCTCCTCTCACTGCACACATGAGCGGGCGATGAGTTCAGGAGAATCTGTGAGTCTCACGTGTGTGTGTGTGTGTGTGTGTGTGTGTGTGTGTGTGTGT
>NW_024683054.1:0-459 GCF_008729295.1 Plectropomus leopardus | reverse complement strand
AGAAAGTTGACAGAGAGATGAAAGCAAAGAAGGAGAACACAAGGACAAAACACAGACGAGAGGAGAAAAGACAGAAAAGATGCAGACACAGTTACAGATACAGACATGAGTGATGTCTCTCCAGTATCCACTGATCTGCAGCTGCATCTGCCACACTGGTCTCAAAGAAAACGTTCCTTATAATATGATTCTCATTCACTTTCAACTTTTTGACCATCTTCTCTGTTCACTCTATTTCTGGAAAAGGTCAAGAAAAACTGCTGACAGGGCACACAACAAATGGATATTCCTGCAGTGAGACAGGAGAAAACTTAAATATACAATACAGAGGCACACACTCTTACAAACAAGGACAAGGACTTTTGAAGGATGGGTTCTTCTAGCTAGCATCTTTTTTTTTTCTAAGAGTGTATGGTATAGAGCTTTACTCTTACTACCCTTCTCAGAAGATCGTACTCC
>NW_024683053.1:0-246 GCF_008729295.1 Plectropomus leopardus | reverse complement strand
AAATTATTTCAGTGGGCCTGCAATTTGGTAGGCATGTTTCTTCTGGGTTTTTTTTTTTTTTTTGATTATCAAAAAATTTGAATGGGAAAACAAAAAACAAAAGGAAAATACCACTTTAATTATATTATTTTTAAAAAAAAAAAAAACAAATTGGCCAAATTTTTTTTTAAAAATGCAAAAGTTTTTTTCCCCTCAAAAGTTTTTTTTTTAAAAATTAAAAGCGGCAGTCTTTTCTAACACGCCTTC
>NW_024683052.1:0-560 GCF_008729295.1 Plectropomus leopardus | reverse complement strand
GAGACACACTGAGACATGCAGAGACACGCAGAGACACACTGAGACACACTGAGACACACTGAGACATGCAGAGACACGCAGAGACACACTGAGACACACTGAGACACGCAGAGACACACTGAGACACACAGAGACACACTGAGACACACAGAGACACACTGAGACACACGCAGAGACACGCAGAGACACACTGAGACATGCAGAGACACGCAGAGACACACTGAGACACACTGAGACACGCAGAGACACACTGAGACACACAGAGACACACTGAGACACACGCAGAGACACGCAGAGACACACTGAGACACGCAGAGACACACTGAGACACACTGAGACACACAGAGACACACTGTGGGACACACAGACAGACAGGGGCATACAGAGACACACTCTGGGACACACTGGGCTTCCTGTGTCCCCTCGGGGCGTCACGCTCTCATGCTGAGTTTCTTTATCATATTTTATATTTCAGAGATCGAATTTATTCTGGTTATTTTTAGGCGCTGCTCCCACACACACACACACACACACACAAACACTCCTACACACACACACAC
>NW_024683051.1:0-218 GCF_008729295.1 Plectropomus leopardus | reverse complement strand
GTCTCTGGTACAGTGACCTGTGACCTGTCTCTGGTACAGTGACCTGTCTCGTGTGCGTAGTTACCTGTCTCAGGTGTATTGACCTGTGACCTGTCTCTGGTACAGTGACCTGTGACCTGTCTCTGGTACGGTGACCTGTCTCGTGTGCGTAGTTACCTGTCTCAGGTGTATTGACCTGTGACCTGTCTCTGGTACAGTGACCTGTCTCTGGTACAGTG
>NW_024683050.1:0-1538 GCF_008729295.1 Plectropomus leopardus | reverse complement strand
TATCTCAGTTTTTCTTAGTTCATGTCTCCACCTTTCCTTTTTGTTTTCTCTCTGTCTAGATAAACAGATAAAATAGCTGCCTCATGGATGTCAAACGAGACCTTGCAAATTGGTTTTGATTTAATAATTGTAATGCAAGCCAATACATACATAAATACATGTTTTGAGGCAACCTCATATGAGGCCACATTATTACTAGCAGGAATCCCTTTTGTTTGCCAGCTCAGTGACATTACACGAGTTGTTTTTCATCAGAAGCTCTTTATACTTTAATATCCTGTTGCATGTTCCTTCCTGAAAAACAAACAAAGAACTTGGAGCGAGGATGATATTGAACATGACTGCAGACAAAGAGAAAGCAAGAAGTTAAGCAAGAATTCCATCTGAGAACAAGTCAATGCTGGTACAGACAACTGTGGGCGGGAAGACAAAATAAGCTTTGCAATCGAAACTAAATTGTTGTTGCTTAATCAGTTAATTCCAAAAAACACCATAACTTTAAGCGTTGATGACATTGCAAAGAAACCAATAGAAAAGTTGAATTTCTGTCCTTGTAATAAGCCAAACACAAGACGCATTAGATGCTAAAGCTACTTGTCATTGGCTCATTCGACAAACACTACCTCTCCTTTAAAGTTAAGAGCTACCATTTGTGGAATGTGCTTGTGTAAAAAAAGCCTGCAGGGGGGCTTCTGGAATATGTTTACTGTTTGAGATGGTTTATTGCTCCTACGAATCTACTAAGGACACCGTGGAATAGTTCTTTTGTTTGACCATATCCTTTATGGGAGGGGGACAATCAGACACACATCCTGCTACGTAGGATGGATAACATACTGTTCTGTACGTGACATCTGGAGCTGCATAACACCTTAAAAACCTTTATCTGATTGAACTCAATGCTATGTCTGGGTTTGTCTCCTTAACAACAAATCATGCACTTTACATGTTTGCAGATCATGTTTAAATTGGGATATTTGCTTATAGTGATCACATGGGTCAAACAGCTTGGAACAGAATCCTATCCTATCCTATACAAATGCTTATATTATTTAGAGTAATCAAGTAATCTGCTCACAGTGTTCATTGTTGTTCTTTTCATACATGACAACATATGGAAAAACAGTTAAATCTACAAAGAAATCGACATTGTTTTTACTTTACACCCATAATCCTTTGCCTCACGGAAACAAGTCTGCTTCTGGCTTGGGACCTGAGGTCAGTGCTGTGTGGCACAGTGTAACTACAACTTGCAGGTCAGTTACATGACAGCACTGGACCAAAACAACTTTTTCCCATATGGAAAAAGAGATGTCTTTTATTCAGTGGATCCATTTTTTTTAGCGTCACAACCCCATAAAATGACTCATTTTCACTATCGGGATTGGATTCATTCAGTTTAATTACATTTGAAAGTCTAGAAGAGCTGCATGGTTAAATCATTTTATACCCATTCAAGTTAGCAGAGGGCTAAAATTAAAGTGAGCCACTTATTCGGTCTGTAGTGTGCTTACTCTTTGGACCAAATGTTGTGGAAT
>NW_024683049.1:0-413 GCF_008729295.1 Plectropomus leopardus | reverse complement strand
TGTGTGTGTGTCTGTGTCTGTGTCTGTGCGTGTCTGTGTGTGTGTGTCTGTGTCTGTGTCTGTGTCTGTGTCTGTGTGTGTGTCTGTGTGTGTGTGTGTGTGTGTGTGTGTCTGTGTGTGTGTCTGTGTGTGGTATTTGCTGAAGGTGTGGTGATCCGTGCAGCAGCCTTCCTTCAGTCACCTTTAAGAACCTGGATTGATCAGTTTGGTTGTGCTGCGGCCACACTTTATTTTATTTTATTTTTCATATTTCCTGAAGGTCCTTTTTTTGGTTAAGTTTAGGTAATTTTCTTGTAACTTTTAACTATTTTTTGCTAATATTTGAGCCTTTTCTTGTTAAGTTGCTCTTTTTTTTTCTTCCCCTGCCAATTTTCTAAGGTTTAAAGGGTTAATTAGCTCTGGCCACAGGAAGT
>NW_024683048.1:0-267 GCF_008729295.1 Plectropomus leopardus | reverse complement strand
GTGTTTGTATGAAGGTATAATGTGTGTGTGTGTGTGTGTGTGTGTGTATTAACTGACCGTTCTCCAAAGGAAACATCAAAGTTCTCGATGCGGATGTCGTAGCTGCGGTTCTTTCCTGATTGGTCGACTCGGTTCTCCTTCTTACTGCTCGCCTGACTGGCCGACGCCTCCTCCAGGACTCTGTGAGACACAACCCAGCAGGACAGGTGAGGACGGATGAGGACAGGTGGACAGGTAAGAACAGGTGAGGACAGGTGGACAGGTAAG
>NW_024683046.1:0-286 GCF_008729295.1 Plectropomus leopardus | reverse complement strand
AAAAGCAGACGCCTCATTAGAGGCAACGTATGACCATCACAGAAATGTCCGTGTGGGGGGGGGGGGGGGGGGCCACCCCCGTTGTTTTTTTTTATACATCTGACGCATGGTAAAAAACGCACAATATATTTATCAAGAGACACAAAGCTAAAATCCATCAAATATTCTCACTTTCAAGTCCAAAAAATACTTCAGAGACGAAGAGCTGAGGCTGACAGTTTGGGTGAACCTCTCCAGCAGCTCTACAAGTTCTTTACTTAGCTCTCCCTGGTATTTTCCCGCCTGC
>NW_024683045.1:0-491 GCF_008729295.1 Plectropomus leopardus | reverse complement strand
GACAATGACTACTGGTATAAACACCTACACACACAGACACACACACACACACACACACATGCACACACACACACACACACACACACACACACACACACACAGACACACACACACACACACTATCCAAACGTTACCTGCTGTGTAGTTTTTTAGAGGGCAGCCTCGATGCTGAAGCCATCCAAACTGCTGCATTGCTCATAGGAGGGGGGTCGTCTGTGGGCTGGTGACTGTTAATAAAAAAGCAAAAGGAATCTAATTTAGTGAGCTTTGCTGCTTTCTCCTCCTGATCTTTACTCTCGTGTCTTTTCTTACTGCCACCTTTATGTTTGAGAGGCATAACTATTCCCTCAGCTTGCAGATGTGCTCAGCTTAACAGTCTTGACAGATTTTGCGGTTAATAAAGCTACCGTATAGTGTATCGTCTCATCAAATAGAGAAGACAACATCAGCATACATATTACCCAAAAATCATAATTCCAAAGCTCAATATG
>NW_024683044.1:0-274 GCF_008729295.1 Plectropomus leopardus | reverse complement strand
AATCACATTGAATTAACCCTTTAGGGCCCAATTTGATATTAAACACATGCGAATCGCTCTGCACGCAAAATGTGTTCTTCAAAATCAAGCTTTAAAAAATATTGTACATTATGATTTTCTGCTTTGATTGAGTGTGTTTTTTTAACCAACAGTCTGGGATCTGTCAGTGTGTGAGTGTAGCTGCTGACAGTCTGGGATATGTCAGTGTGTGAGTGTAGCTGCTGACAGTCTGGGATATGTCAGTGTGTGAGTGTAGCTGCTGACAGTCTGGGAT
>NW_024683042.1:0-569 GCF_008729295.1 Plectropomus leopardus | reverse complement strand
ATTTTAGGAGGTTTCTTGAATTTTATGATGTTTCTAGGATTTTAGGATGTTTTGAGGATTTTAGGAGGTTTCTAGGATTTTAGGACATTAGAGGCTTAGCTCGGACCTCTGTCGGGGGTGCGGGGGATCCTCCACTGGCACAATTTTTGATAAACAACCTAAATTTTGATGCTGTTTTATGCACTCTGGCACCTTATGTATACTAAAAGCACAAAAACAATTCCCAGCGTGAATCACTTTTTTATTGTGACTTAGAAAATGGTTGGGGGCCCACCCAGCACCCTATCAGGGCCCATCATCTGGCCCACGGGCCGTATGTTGAGTATCACTGTTCTAAGGTAAGGAAAAGACAACTGTTCTTATTTTCAGGTGATTATACATGAAAGAAAACATACTTACCGTAATATATACCCCTAAATCCCACACACTGTACCTCTAAATTAGAGTAAAAAGACATAAAAAAAGAAACTGAGCCCACCGTGTCCATACTGACTCAGTGAATAAATCTTTTCCTGATTCTCTGTAAAAACTAAAAATGAGTCTTTTATTTGCTTGATGATAGTACACAC
>NW_024683041.1:0-301 GCF_008729295.1 Plectropomus leopardus | reverse complement strand
GGCACACGTCTGTTCAGAGGAGCCTCCCCAGACCCACAGAGGTAACAGACACACTCACCTCCTGAGGGTTTCACACCATCACCTTTCAAATTATGCAAAGATTTTGAAAGGTTTTTTGAAAACAGAAGAGTCAAAATCTTTAGAAATGTTACACACAGTGTCTTTGTCTGTGTCTGGAATTTGTTTTTTTGACTATTTTCCACCTGATGACTATTGACAGGTCACCTCGTTGATGCTATTTCCACGAGGTGACCTGTCACAATCAATGTAGCTGCTAATCACTGACATGATACTTTAAAAA
>NW_024683040.1:0-1746 GCF_008729295.1 Plectropomus leopardus | reverse complement strand
AATTACTTTTTAAATCTATGGAAACATGTCTTGGGGAAAAAGAAAAAAGCTACATTTTAATTATCATAATTACATACTTAAAATTCTGTTACAGAATCATAGTTTTAAGCACTTTTCTTCAAGTCTTGTTTGCCTTGTTTTTTTTTTTTTAATTTTCTATTTCATTTTTTTCCCTTCTTTCTGCCCCCAACTAATTATCATGTAATTTTTTTTTGTACTTTTGTTACTAATTTCTTACTAGTTTGGCCATTTCTTCTTTCATGGATCACTGCCTTCTTCTCATTTAAAATAAGACAGAAAAATCTAGCCAATTAGCTCAGGATTGAAAGGGTTAAAGGTAAAGCTAATGTACAGGAATTAGTGGCATCTAAGTGTGAAGTTAGAGGGTGGCAGCCAACTGAAACTTCTCTCGCGTGCTGAGAATAAAAGTAAACTACAGTGGCTGAAGCAAAAATGCAACTGGCCTATCTAGCGCGTTTGGTTTGTCCAGTCTAGGTTACTGTAGAAACATACAAGATGAGCCACTCTTTATGTAGATATAAATGTCTCAGAGGTAATAAAACCACAATTCTTATTTTCAGGTGATTGTACACTGAGGAAAACATACCGTACTTATGAATATTTAATATCATTTCTGCCAACAGATACGCCTAGACCCTACACACTGGACGTTTGATGTGGAAATGAGATGGAAAAGCCACCACAGAAATTAACCCTGTATGGTTGAAGGAGCAAATGTCAGGAAAAATGGATCGTCATAATCTGGGGGAAATATAAATTCATCTGCCTTATGTCTAAACAGGTGAATTCTTTGCTCACAGAGTTCAATGTTAAGCGCCATTATGAGATCAATCAGAAATCCTCAAACTTCCCGTGTGGTCAGCAGTGTTCGTTGCTTCAGTGCAGACACCCGAGTTAACTTAGTTAACAAAGTTAACTTATGAACTGTATTTTGTTGTTTATTTTTATTGTCTATATAGCTTTTGCATAGATTACATTTATTAATAAGTTATTGGCCGTTTCCTAGCAGAACTTTTGTTGCACATGCAGTGGTGTGGTAAGTGTGGTCGTGGTAGGCTCTCCAGCGGTCAAATATGGCAGTGAAGCATCATGCGCCATAAATGACCGCGCAACAGCAACACGCAAGAAACTCTTACACAGAGCTGAAATAAATTGTGCACTTGTAACATTGCAACTTGTGTAGTTACAAATGGTTGAAAGTGACAAGTAGTGTGAAAGCAGTTTGAGTCGTCAAAACACAAGAAAAGCGCTCTACAAATGCAAGTCCACTTACCATCCAACTGCAATAAATAAAGTGTCATACTGGCTTTTGTTGTCGTTTTGTGCGTGTAGTGTTTTCATCACATGAGGAGCTCAGCCCCTGCTCTTATCCACACACATACACAGTGGAGAATTTACAATGGTTGCCCTAGTTACATTGCTGTACATGAAAGCTTTGCTGGATAAAACACAGATAATTATATTTGAGACGGGATTGGGACATCTCTAACTTAAACGGTTAATTATGAAAATTGTTGGCCATGTTAGTCATGCTGGATTTCAGTTCCAGGTCTGAATGGACAAAATAGCAGATGATTCATTCTGCAATAAAGAAACAAAAACACTAAATCGGTTAGTATTGTGTTTGAATGTTTATTTAAAGTTATTCCCGCTGCGCACCCCCTCCCTGTGTGAAAGTCTAGTCTGAAAGGAGGAGGATACAGGCCACTATAGCGCCACATCAGC
>NW_024683039.1:0-413 GCF_008729295.1 Plectropomus leopardus | reverse complement strand
GGTGATAATTATGAGTAGGAAATTGGTAAATTTCAATGACACCCGAGTTGCATGATGTTTCAGGGTGGCAGAAATGGCGGAAAGCATGAAAACACTGTCAACTATTGACAGTAAACTTTGAACTATACCTGGAATCCCTGATCCAGGTCTACTCTCCTTCTCGCCCACTACGCTCTGCATGCGAAAGACGCCTGGTGCTTCCAGCCCAGCACGGCCCTAAATCTCTAGCCAGACTCTTCTCTTCTGTTGTTCCCAAATGGTGGAACAAACTTCCAAACTCTGTGCGTTCTGAGTCCCTTTCTACTTTTAAGAGACAATTGAAAACTCAATTGTTCCGAGAACACCTAGGCACTTAACCTGACTCTTCTCCTCTTTGCCCTTTGGGGTAGATTAAGTCAGATGGTCCAAAACCC
>NW_024683038.1:0-373 GCF_008729295.1 Plectropomus leopardus | reverse complement strand
GGCAGAGATGCTGAGTCTGAGGAGGCCATCTAATTATCCTTCAGCGCTGAGTTAAAGAGGAGAGCAGAGGAGGCCGGGGAGGTTCAAGCATCACTATGGTGAGCAGAGGAAGCAGCTAACACAGTGCTAGCTGGCTACATCGTAAAGCTAATGCTACAAGGATAAAGGAGACCCAAAAAAAATATATAAATGGAATAAGCAAGGCAGCTATAAAATATTAAACTTCGACACCTGACCAATTTGGCATGATTTCTTTAAAAAAACATGGAAAGAAGGTTATAAGCAACTTGCAAGAAATGACCATAAAAATTAAATTAAAATATAAATAATAAATATATATTTCAACCTAATTTTAAATGTATAATTCCATTAT
>NW_024683037.1:0-240 GCF_008729295.1 Plectropomus leopardus | reverse complement strand
AGGTGGATCCCAGCAGCTTCTCCTCCACCTAGAGACACACACACACACATACACAGGTAACACACACAACACACACAACACACACAACACACACACACACACACACACAGGTAACACACACAACACACACAACACACACACACACACACACACAGGTAACACACACACACACACACAGGTAACACACACACACACACACACAGGTAACACACACACACACACAGGTAACACACACACACA
>NW_024683036.1:0-439 GCF_008729295.1 Plectropomus leopardus | reverse complement strand
GTGTGTGTGTGTGTGTGTGTGTGTGTGTGTGTGTGTGTGTCATTGTTCCCAGAGCTCAATATATCATCTTCAAATACCTTTTTTTTGTCTTATTAGCAATTATAGACTGACCCAAAGGGAATCAGATTCTATGATGTATTTGAACCTTTATACAACAAATTTAATATATAGTCAATTGAAAAAAAACAAAACAATTTTAGCATGGATGTGAACATATGGTGTTACTATTTTACAAAATGCTGTCAAAATTTTACCAACAGCTCTTTCTGATGCCACGCATTACACTTTGTTCACTTAACCGAACATCAGTTTGATAAACAGATTTCAAATGCATTTGCAATAATGGTTTGTTTATTCGTCAGTTTTTGCCAATAAAGAAGCCTCAGTCATTGGCTGGCTACTTTACACTGTCTCACTATGATTGTTGATCAGTATTTAT
>NW_024683035.1:0-610 GCF_008729295.1 Plectropomus leopardus | reverse complement strand
GTCTAGCCACATTCTGCGCGAAATTCGCGTCCAACGCGCCACGCAATCGCGTCCATCGCGTCGCCCGGCAAAATGAGGCGTCAAATCGCGTCTTTGCATTGACTTTGTATGTAATCTTGAGGCGCGATCATTTTTAATCGCGTTTGGTGGGTACGCACCGTTAGAAGGCATTAGCTGAGAGGCTAAGTCACTTGAGAATGTGGCTAGACGGAACCTATTGTGTCCACATGATATGCAACAGAATGGACTTTCATGCCAGAGTATGGTGTTGACTTCCTGTCTGAATGTGGTGTTTGTTTTCTACATCTTACCTTGTGCCTCCCTCTGCTATCCCTAACCATCACCGCCAGCACATGCTTGTTGACCTCCCTGCATTGATTCCATGTGCTTCTGTTGCCTAAACATAACCATGTGTAGTGTGATCCCACCATGTGCTTGTGTTGACATCATGGTGTTGGGTCATCTGCAGCGGGTGTCCGATTAGGAGCACGGGAGACAACAGACCCTCCTCCCAAGTCCGTAGTTTCAGTAGACATCTTTGCAGAAGTCCTATCTTAGTCACCAAGCACATAGACGACAGGAGACATGATTCACTTCTAACTGGTAGCCA
>NW_024683034.1:0-534 GCF_008729295.1 Plectropomus leopardus | reverse complement strand
CCACTCTCTATAATGGCAATGGTTTGAGTTTTCTATGTTGAAAAACAAAAAAGTTACTGAATATTGAAATGGCCATTTTGTACTTTTACAATGGTCCCTATGAACACCATTAGTCACACATTTGTGACTTCACAGTGAACAGATATTCAGTTCATTGTGCTCTAAACAGCATTTTAATCACTAATTATTTGAAATTCAATAAAACTGTAAAATATCTGCCTTAATTATCTTTCAAACATATCCAAAAACTGGGAGAAATCAAGACTTCGACACAGAGCTACTGTAGATAATGTTAATAGCCATGAAAAAAAGCGAATGTCAAATATTTAAGTAACTTAACCCTGGTTTAACTGGCCAAGTTTTAAGCAGTTTAGTACTGCACATCAAAATATGAATGTGTAACATTAAAGTTTTGTCAGTGTGGACATGCTACATTATTATCTGGGTTGATTTGCCACAATGTAATTGCTTGGTTCAATTAACAGAGAGCATGGGCACAAAAGTATAATTCATTCAAATTTACCGGCATGGTAA
>NW_024683033.1:0-911 GCF_008729295.1 Plectropomus leopardus | reverse complement strand
TGTGTGTGTGTGTGTGTGTGTGTGTGTATGTCTAAAAGAAAAGGTGATAGTTAAAAAAAGGAAAGTTGAAGTGACAAAGAAAGTAAGAAAAAAAGAAAAAAGATTTCATTGGAACAAGCATGAAGTTGAGTTCAGTTGGACATTTATACCACATATTACGCATCAGTCATTTCAGAGGATGTCTGTGTGTGTGTGTGTATGTGTGTGTGTGTCTCATATATGCATATGTGTGTGTGAAACGACGGATGGTGGTAACTAATCATCCCTGTTGGTAAACACTTGGAGATTGACAGCCAAATCTGGGAGAATATAATCAACTGGGCTTAAAGGCTCAGGCTTTTCTTAGCATACAATTTGCAGAGTGCAGTGGTGTAAATCAAAGTTAAACCTCTCTGCAGTGTGTGTCTGAAAAAAAGTGTGTGTGACTCTGTGCGTATTCAAATATAAATGAGAAGGTGACAGTCCTCTTTAAAAGTGGAGAGACATGAGGATGTGGGCACCGTATTTCTGCCGCCAACCTGCCAGCTGAGAAAATGCATATCAGCGGCTGAAACTGAACGTTAACGGGTGCTAACAGACTTGTTGTTGTAGAGGTGGAGAAAAAAAGAGACAAAAAAAATAAGAAAAAAATGTGAAAAAAAGTAGTGATTTAAAAAAAACCCAATCTGTCTATGCATTGAGAGCTACCAGAGGTTTTTAAACACATAGAACTGTACACACATACACACAAGAGAAACACACACATACACACAAGTATACATAAAGAATGCAACCAGTGGTGCATTATTTCTATTCATTTCTTCTTTCCCCTGTTTGTTTTCTGCTGATATAAAATTCCATTAGCAGCAGAGGTGTCTCCACTCCACTTTAGTCCCTCTCTCTCTCTCTCTCTCTCTCTCTCTCTCTCTCTC
>NW_024683032.1:0-296 GCF_008729295.1 Plectropomus leopardus | reverse complement strand
TGTGTGTGTGTGTTTGTTTGTGCATATGTGTGTGTATGTGTGTGCCAGTGTGTGTGAGACAGGCAGCTCCAGGTGTCTTTTGCAGTTCACAGTTGTGTCAGGTAGCGCTGCCTGTCTTGTCCCTGCTGTCTTCCACTCACTGTTGTTTTACACATCTGTCCACCAAGCTGTACATCACACACACACACACACACACACACACACACACAACTTATTTCTAATTGGGGAACAAACTCAGCTCATATGTTAAGATGAAAAAACTGTATTTTTCTGTTCATTAGAAATTCCTCGGGGTC
>NW_024683031.1:0-268 GCF_008729295.1 Plectropomus leopardus | reverse complement strand
CCCATTTTGGGGTTTTTGTACGAGCGTCAAAACTGGAGCGTCCGGCGCGACGCGATTTCATTTGAGGCGCGATGAAATAATTTTTATCGCGTTTGGTGGGTACGCACGGTTAATGTGAAGATACAGAGCGAATAGCAGCAGGCAGCCGTGCAGAAGCGTTACAGCAACAACACTGCTAATGTGGACACTGCCAGCATGCAACACACTGCAGACTGGCCAGATTGACATCACACACTGCTTACGCAGGCAGTGTGTTCCAGGCATAACA
>NW_024683030.1:0-476 GCF_008729295.1 Plectropomus leopardus | reverse complement strand
TTATTTTAGGGGCCAAGGTTCAGTCTGAGCAGCAGAGTTGGAGTTTTGTGAAAAATAAGTTTTAAGTTTTAAAATAAGTTAGTTTTTTTTAGTTTGTGCTACATTTCATTAAGAGATGGATTTTATTTCATTTTATTTCATTTTATTTTTGTTATTGCTCGTTAATGTTTCACCTTTCATTAAACTCACTTGATTTGTGTTGATTATATTTAAGACATTTTAGGGTGAGGATGTGCATTAAGGTTAGTGTGTGTGTGTGTGTGTGTGTGTGTGTGTGTCAGAGAGGTAACACACTTTGCAGCAGCTCTGAAGGTATAAATCTGCTCCATAATTCATCATGACGCCTGTAATTATGTCACCATGGTTACATCATAAAACATAAATTATGGACTTTAAAAATTCAGACAACAAAAGCAGAGGAGGGGCCCCTAAACACTCTCCTCAACCTTGTGGACAGTCGCAGAGACGTTGAATTC
>NW_024683029.1:0-1013 GCF_008729295.1 Plectropomus leopardus | reverse complement strand
GCTCATAGTGATGGACCCACAGAGACTTATCAATTGTCTCTGCTGTTCCCCTTCAGCTCTACAATTTCTGCTCTTACAGCATGGACACAACATGCAGCTGTTTTTAGAAAAAAAAACACCTAAAACCAACTCTACCTGCCCAGCACCAAACAGAAGACCAGCAAAGTTAGCAACTGGCTGGTGAACATAGTGATGCATTTTTACGGAAAGAAAGGCTAAAAAGCCAGAAAAGTGTTGATGAAGACCAAAAAAAAAGCTAAAATTAGAGTGAATATTCAGCTTTTTTGGGAAGCGCAGTTATGCTAACTTCTCCATCAATTAGCAATGATAATGTCAGTGTTGTGTTCAGGTTGTTTATGCTGCCTCCAAATAGTTATTGAAGCCGTAATGGTTCCACCTCTGGTCAGCGGAGGGATGCAAAATAACTGAAATTACAGCAATTTAATAAGCCAATAAATACTCTAAAGCATAATATAATGTTATTTCTGTGTTTTTTATGTTCCTCAAAGTTAAAAGTAATTTTTTCCCTGCATTGAACAACAATCTCTTGGTAAGAGTGCTTTCAACCATTAATACAATTTTCTCTTACCTGAGAAAAGAGCACAAATAGGAAAACACAAATCATGCTTAAGCAATTGGTACAAATAGCTGTTATGTTGCCATGCCACAACAAAGTAATTAAGAATGTTGTTTCATAGCATGCAAATGTAATTTCTAGCAGACAGGGTTGCACTCTCAGTGTTTTGTTTAATTAAAAACAACAAGAAGTCAGGTCCCAGACTTCTGAACCGCTGCCCACATCTCAAATTTTGTCTCACATTTTACAGTCTGGTGTGGCTTCTCATTAATGGAGAAAAAACATGCCAGTCAGAGCTTTTGTAGGTAGGACTGTAGTCATACCCAGAATCCAAACAAATTCTTAAATCATAATTTACATTAAAAGCTAGGGAAGCTATTTTTCCCTTCACAGAAGACCAAGTGAACAAACTGTAGAGGCTTAAAGATAATTTAAG
>NW_024683028.1:0-4839 GCF_008729295.1 Plectropomus leopardus | reverse complement strand
GAGTGTCGGTGACCAAGCATTATAGGGACTTGTTTAAACATAATTTCCAACCAGCTCTAATACAGGCAAAAAAAGACATGGTACGATGGTCAACACTTCCTCTGTCAATGGCAGGACGCATAAATTCAGTAAAGATGGTAATAATGCCAAAATTCTTATTTCTCTTCCAAACTATACCACTATTCATAAAAAAGTCATTTTTTAAAGAACTAGATAGGGCTACTTCATTGTATATATGGAATAAGAAGATACCACGTATCAGAAAGGAGTGCTTGGACAGGCGGAAGGAGGAAGGAGGGTTAGCCCAATTACATGTGTTACTACTGGGCAGCTAACACTTCTAAGTTGAGCCTTCTGATGTGGCCTCCTGAAAGGGAACAGATGCCCCTCTGGGAACAGCAATCCTGCAGCCCGATAGCACTGAGCTCCTTAATCTGTGCTCCACTGCCAATGAGTAAAGGTCCGCTTGGGCATAACCCAGTGACACAAGGATCGCTTAAGATATGGAAACAGTTAAGAATCCATTTTGGGTGCAAACAGGGCCTCCCTTTAGCTCTCATCTCGGCAAACGCCCTCTTGCCGCCATCTCTGATCGACACAACTTTTCAGCTCTGGACAAGAAAAGGTGTAGGCTCGGTCAGGGATCTCTTTAAAGAAGGCAATTTCATGTCATTTCAGCAGATAAAAATAAAACTTAATATTCCACAATCACATTTTTTCAGATATCTACAGGTCCGAAGCTTTATCAAAAAATACTTTTCTCCTTCTCTTCAAAATCTACAGAGCAGCTGGTTGGAAGAATGCTTGAAAGCTGATCCTTTGCAAAGAGGATGTGTATCTGCTATATATGAGCTTTTGCAGGGGGCAGCAACTCCCTGTTTGGACCATATTAAACAGCAGTGGGAGACAGAACTAGGCTTTGGTCTTTCTGTAACAGAGTGGAGGAGGGCAGTTGGATGGGTGCATAATTCATCTATTTGTATCAGGCATGGACTCCTCCAATTTAAAGTCCTGCACAGACTCCACCTATCAAACAGCAGGCTGGCCAAAATGTGTCCAGGAACCAGTGAAAACTGTCCTAGGTGTAAATGTGACCCAGGCACCCTTAGCCATATGTTTTGGAGCTGCCCAAGGCTAAAAAACTTTTGGGAAGGGGTTTTTGACACAATCACTACAGTGTGGGAATTAACAATTCAACCGAACCCTGTCACAGCCTTATTTGGTGTGGTGCCACTAGACTGTAGGATTTCAGCCACCCATGTCACAGCAGTGGCCTTCGCCACACTTCTGGCACGGCGGACTATCCTGCTAAAATGGAAAAAGTCGGTACCCCCTTCTCATAGGCGATGGGTGATGGACATGGTGGCTCATCTCAAAGTGGAACAACTAAGATATATAACTCAAGGCTCGGAAAGAAAATTCAAAAAGCTTTGGTAACCGTTCCTACTATATGTTGAGAAGCTCCCTGTTGAATAAATGATTACAATGGCCCTGTGATTTTTTTTTTTTTTTTTTTTAAGTTATTACTATTTTTATTTGTTCACTTATTTGTCGTTTTTTGTGTAGCTGATTTGCATTGTTTGTGTAGTTATTTTTACTTTTCTTTGTTGGAATGTCTGTTTATTTTGTCTATTGTCATTAACGCCAATATTAGTGGGTCAATCTAATTTTCTTTCTTTTCATTTTCATTATTATATTTTTTAATGGATTTTATGGTGTGTGTGCAAAGCACTGGAATAGATGTTCTTGAGTCTCTAGATGTTTTCATGCTGTGTGTACAGCTATTTATGTGTTAAGTAAAATCCAATAAAAACATTCACATAAGAAAGTAGTTATCAGCTGTTTTTAGCTCGATGAGTTTGATCACATTTGCACAGAAGTCTGCAGGACGAAAGAGGCCGCCGCGGGCTCAGACCTGTGAGATGTGGTTGACGGAGCTCTCCATGCGGCGCAGCTGCGACGCCTGGATGTCCAGCATCTGCAGCACGTTGTTGGCCAGCGTGTTGATGAGGTAGGCGACGCTGGCCAGAGACTGGGTGGTGTAGCTCTTCGTCTCCTCCAGCGCTCGCTGCTTGTCCGCCGACTGCAGGGACAGAGGAGACAGATTCAGGACACCAGTCGCACCAGCAACGCTTCTTATATTCAGAGAACACACAGAGTTATTATTAACCCTTACAGCCTGCTTTAATATCACACACACCCGTATCACTCTGCACACAGAACTGATAAAATCAAGCTTTAAAAAAAAATACAACATTTTATACTTCATTGAGTAATTTTTTAACCCAGATGAAATTTAAAAAGAAAGAATTATTTTCAATAAACTACATGCAAAGTGGATTTCTGTAATTATCACAGTCTGGGATCCGATAATTTGCAGCAACATTGATTTGTTTTTTTACATTATTTCTTTTGTGCAGTGTTAAATACTAACAACACACCACTCTGCCTATAACATGCACCTGTCAAAATAAGCCTTTAAAAAATATTATACATTAGTATTATTTTCTACTCTCATTGACTTATTTTTTCAAGCAACATCAGTCCTAATCATAAATATCACATATTCACTAATTTTCCGTTTTTTTGAAATATTCCATCTCTTAAGTATGTTGATGAAAGCGAGCGTCGGGATGATATCGATGTTCACCTGATGGATACACAACGATTATCAATTAAAATGTTCACATGTGCATCAACATGTGTGTGAGGACATTTATGTGCGTGCAACATGTGAACTGTATGTGTTCAAATTACAGCAGAGGCAGTGTGTGTGTGTGTGTGTGTGTGTGTGTGTGTGTGTGTGTGTGTAAGAGAGCCACACATGGGTGTCAGTGTGTTTCTTGTCAACCTCAGGCATGAATGAGTTAGCAATGACCTACATCATGCTTCAACACACACACACACACACACACACACACACACACACACACACACACACACACACACACACACGCACACGCACACACGCACACACACGCAGGCTGGGTGTGTTGTTGCTCGGCTGTATGCAGATGAGTCGTTAAAATAAACAGTGAATAAAAATAATGAGCTGAGTCGTGTTTTTTAGGATAATTTGCTCATAATGCTGCCACATAAAAGAGCCACATATTTCACGTTTCGTTGAAACTATCGTGACAGAGATTAGCTCCACGTTTATCAGCTGCAACATTAATACCAACAACACAATCATGCATCAGCTGTTATAATCCAGCAGCATCACAGGCGCTTCCTGAAAGGAGCATTGTGCATGATGAGTGCTTGACTTTTAGTACCTGAAATACATTTCGACGCAAAGATTTTACATGCCAAACGTTTACGTCTAACAAAGTATTTAAACACAGCAGTACTCAGATCTGAATACTTTCTCCACCGTCCACCTCTGGCATGTTGTTAACCCTTTGAATCCTGTATCAGTGTTCAAACATCTTTCAAAAGCATTTTAACTTCTGAAACTTTTTCTTTAAGGCAATCAGCAACTAAAAACAGGTGGAGAGACGGAGTGAAAAACCACAGCGAGGTCACAGTTTAATGAACAATGGTCCTCATTAGTTCGGGCGATGCCAGACATTTAGTCACCTCATTTTTTCTTTTTGTTGTTAAGAATTTTTCGTTTCACTTTCTGTCTTTTTTGTGTTTGAACTTTGGTTTATATCTAATTATTATTTTTTTATAAAAAGTTAAAAAAAAAGCATTTTTTAAAAAGTGAAGCTCAGAAAATAGATAGATGGAGAAAATTACTAGAAAAAATAAATTTATAATTATTATAATTAGAAATTTAAAACCAAGTTACAGGGAAAAAAGTATATTTAATATTATTAATTCTATTTATTATTTTCATTTATATTTTAGCACTTTTTTCACTTCATGTCCTGTCTTTTGTTCTTTCCTTTGTGCTAATTTTAACATTTTGCAGCTCCTTACTAATATCTTGTTTATTTGGGTCATTTCTCACTCGGCTGCTCATCGACGTGTTTCCATGTTTTTGAGACAAATGGAGCCAGTTTGCTCGGGTTTCAAAGGGTTAATTGTCGGATACAGAGCAACGAGTCCTCGACACGCAGGTGCAGAAACACCTTCACTGAGAACTAGAAACCTTTTCAGGTCCTCTTCATCACATCCTCCTCGTTACATCTCGTATTTCTCTCCTCCCATCAGCCATCTGATGTCCTGTTAGCAGTGACCTAGTTGGAGGGCTGCCTCCTCTGGCCTGAGGACAGGACGTGCGCACACACACACACACACACACACAGACACACACACACACACACACACACACCACTGCTGGGTTGTTTTTCGTTAAATGTATGCGGTTGGCGATGATGACTCAGATCAGATCTACATGAAATCAGACGCACGCTCTGATTCCTCTGACCTGGTTTTTAATGAAGACACTCTGCGGCTCCAACAGTCACATTCCTGCTGTTTTTTTTGTTCCCGAATTATCCTGAAAATACGAAACAAGCTGACAGCGTCCACATGTCCACATGGACGGAGCTTACTACTGCCTGAAGGTGTGGTGGCAAATTACACACTCACAGATTATTATTACCAGATTTTAACAAATAATCTGGAGAGAATATGGAGGTTACTAATTGACCAAAACTGCTCAGATTTACTAAAATGACTCTCCCAAAAATAATTTTAAAAGCACTTGTTTTTAATTAAAGTCAAACGAAAGAAAAAAGAAAAATCCATCTTTTCTAAGAACCCGGTAAATACAGAAAGTACTGCTGCCTTCACGCGTCCCTCAGAAATATTGATTTTACTGTATGCAGGAGTTACGAGCACATGAACGTCCCTCCAGAGTCGTAATTACGAGCGTCGCTGTAACGTTTG
>NW_024683027.1:0-557 GCF_008729295.1 Plectropomus leopardus | reverse complement strand
GCGATCTTGTTCTTTCGGTCACTACCCAAAACTCATGACCATAGGTGAGGGTAGGAACGAAGATCGACCGGTAAATCGAGAGCTTTGCCTTTTGGCTCAGCTCCCTCTTCACCACGACAGACCGGTGCAGAGTCTGCATTACTGCAGACGCTACACCGATCCGCCTGTCGATCTCCCGCTCCATCCTTCCCTCACTCGTGAACAAGACCCCAAGGTCCTTAAACTCCTCCACTTGGGGCAGGACTTTGTCCCAGATCTGGAGGGGGCACGCCATCCTTTTCCGGCTGAGAAGCTGATTCTCATCCCAGCCGCTTCACACTCGGCTGCGAACCGATCCAGTGAGAGCTGAAGGTCACGGCCCGATGAAGCCAACAGGACCACATCATCTGCAAAGAACAGAGACCCAATCCTGAGGTCACCAAACCGGACCCCCTAAACACCCTGACTGCACCTAGAAATTCTGTCCATAAAAGTTATGAACAGAATCAGTGACAAAGGGCAGCCCTGGCAGAGTCCAACCATATAGTGCACTATAAAATGCCCAGGATGCACAGCAA
>NW_024683025.1:0-267 GCF_008729295.1 Plectropomus leopardus | reverse complement strand
AAAATATATCAGTTCAGAACAGAAAGTAGACACTTGCTATCTTGTGTATTATGGAGTTTGTAGGATTCTAATCTTTCTCCTTCTAATTAAGCCTTGCATGTCGGATAGCCAAGATCATATCACTGTCTAATATTTGAACTGATATTTGGACCAATGTGATCCTATATCTGTGAATCTGTGGTTAAATGTGTGAGACTTTCCGAGGTTAGTCAGAATGTTCCTGACTAACCTAGCTTTCACAGATAAAGATAGATATATTAAAAATGT
>NW_024683024.1:0-851 GCF_008729295.1 Plectropomus leopardus | reverse complement strand
AGAAATAACTTACTATGACTTATTGATCATATTCTTTTTTACAGTGTAAGTGGTTCAAAACCTGCCAATTGCAAATGACTTTGAGGTGCTGTCTGATGGTGTTCAACATTTCTGCTGTTTGCTCACATGCACAACACTGATGAGGCAGTACATGGATTTGCCAAATGTGCATGAGGCTCAGCAGACTGCACAACACTATAATGAGGCACACAGAAACCCCCAGGCCTATGGAGCAATCAGCTCCTCCAGAAAAGCTGCTCTTCACTTCTCTGCCAGATCATTCTGCCTCGTTCCGTAGTGTTTCACTCCGTTCCTTCCTCCAGTGGTTTTCCTCCGCTAACCTTCCCGTGTATCCAGTCTTTCTGCTGCTTGTTTGGAGCAAGTGTTTTTCAGCCTTTGTTCCCGCTCATATAAATGATATTTCTTTTCAGATAGACTTGCCTGGAAGTGCAGGCCTAGCGACAAGCATCTACTTGATTCTGACTTAGTGATAGCATTGGTGGTTCAGTGGTAGAGTTCTTGCCTGCCATGCGGGAGGCCCGAGTTCGATTCCCAACCAATACAAGATTCCTTTGCTCCACTGAATTTGTCTGTCAATGGGCCATCTGGAAATGACTAATACAGTGCTCTTGCTTGTTGCCACTTTTCCAGCTGATTCAGCAATGTTGTTTAGTCATCTGACATGGATGAGTTGAGGTGATGCAGCATGTTTGAAAAGGAAACTAACCTCCCCGTTGGGGAATTGAACCCCAGTCTCCCACGTGACAGGCGGGGATACTGACCACTATACTAACAAGGAGATGATCGTGAGAAATAGCCCTCTACGCAATGCCGGTGGGTTCAGTTCCCAG
>NW_024683023.1:0-215 GCF_008729295.1 Plectropomus leopardus | reverse complement strand
AGGCTAATTTCATGAAATCATATAAGTATTCATGACAATAAATATGAGGGAAAGGAGCGTGAGTGTGAGCAACCATCTCACATTTTACTTCTGTGACTGGCAGCCTATATTCCTCTTTATTTTTATTTCTCACCTTGGTAATGATGTAATATTTTTCACCAGGTGTTTATAAAAGAAAAGACAAATAAAACAATTACAAAAAAACTTTTTTGCTG
>NW_024683022.1:0-929 GCF_008729295.1 Plectropomus leopardus | reverse complement strand
GCTGAGATTTGGTTTCGCCCACCACGGACCTGAGCGTCCCTTTAACGTTATGTTTCGGAAGCATTCATGGTGGTATGAAGAGAACTGAGGGGCAAAAGAATGAAAATGTCTTCCTCAACAGGAGGTACGATATTGCTAGAGCTTCAGTGCCACCACTGCCAAAGTTAGTCCTCCTGTCTGCTGTGCTGTGTGTCTTTGCAGTTACTTAACACAGCCTGCTGCTGCTCCTGCTGCTGCTCCTGCTGCTGCTGCTGCTGCTGCTGCTGCTGCTGCTCCTGCTGCTGCTCCTGCTGCTGCTGCTCCTGCTGCTGCTGCTGCTGCTGCTCCTGCTGCTGCTGCTGCTGCTGCTGCTCCTGCTGCTGCTGCTGCTGCTGCTCCTGCTGCTGCTCCTGCTGCTCCTGCTGCTGCTCCTGCTCCTGCTGCTGCTCCTGCTGCTGCTGCTGCTGCTGCTCCTGCTGCTCCTGCTGCTGCTCCTGCTGCTGCTCCTGCTGCTGCTGCTGCTCCTGCTGCTGCTGCTGCTGCTCCTGCTGCTGCTCCTGCTGCTGCTCCTGCTCCTGCTCCTGCTGCTGCTGCTGCTGCTGCTGCTCCTGCTGCTGCTCCTGCTGCTGCCGCGGAGTTCGGTAAAGTTGGAAAGATATTCACAGATTCGGACTTCCGGCATCAATAACTCATTAGTGATACGTTGTCAAAACATAAACGAGGCCTCTTTCCCATCGTTGTAAGGTAGACAATGTGCTACAAGCCCAGTTTTATCAAAAGTAGCTGTCTTTCGAGCTGCAGAAATAACATTGGCGTCAATGAGCAGCCGGCTGTGAGACGAGTGGATAGGGACCGTCTGCAAATTGCAAAACCGCTACAGCAGCGAAGAGAAACACTACACAAATATTCAATAACTTCAGTCTTATGCACTGTAGTGTCACCAAAATCAC
>NW_024683021.1:0-244 GCF_008729295.1 Plectropomus leopardus | reverse complement strand
AGGTCTCAAAATCATTAAAAAATGCACAGTATTTTCTGAACTGAAACGCTGGGGGCGTGTCCGCTGGAGGAGCAGAGGCCACGCCCAATGGCGGGACTTTGCTAATGATGCTTCTTGTTTTTATGCTGCTACATTGTCAAGGGCGGGGTTATGCTGAGTATAGCTCCATTGCATCTTCGAGCTTTGGTTTAGGCCCACCCAAAAAATCTTAAAACAGGAAAATGGTGAAAAAACAGTCAACTGT
>NW_024683020.1:0-289 GCF_008729295.1 Plectropomus leopardus | reverse complement strand
CTCCCTGATTAATATGCCAACAGAAACAACCCTTTTCCCAGAGTTTAACTAAAAATGTGTGGAAATGGAAGAAAATATGGAGCGATAAAATATAACTGGGGTTTCGGCATGACGTTAACCAGTTATCAGGTCATTTAGTCAGTTCATTTTTTCCTCTTGATATCTCTCATGTCAGTCTTAACAAAATATGGCCCAAAAATAAGCAAGAAATTAGAAAGGGTTAAAACATTCCTGTGATAAACAAAAGAGAAAAGTCAAAAACAAGATAATGACCCAAAAAGTGCTGAAA
>NW_024683019.1:0-216 GCF_008729295.1 Plectropomus leopardus | reverse complement strand
ACTTTTTGCACCGACTCAGAAAATATTAGTCTCTCTAACCAGCAAAGACTGTTTGGTTCATCAGATAATTTTGTGTGTGTGTTGATGCATGTGTCCTCAATGTAGTCCAGATTGTGTATTTGAGTGTAATCAGTGAATTTGCAGCTCAGCTCCTACAATAAGTCTAAAATACACTGTGGAAACTAAATAGTTACATCCAGACTGTTCAGGTCCAAA
>NW_024683017.1:0-1200 GCF_008729295.1 Plectropomus leopardus | reverse complement strand
AGATTATGGGTGGGTGTTTGTCAAAATCAAGCGGTATTTGAGGAACAAGCAAGGGAGACCACATACGGTTTATTTTTAACTTATTTAAAGAGAAAAGAGAAAACCTTAATTAAGCCTAACTGAACAACAGTGTATACTGAAGACAACCCAAGCATAACCAAACAAACAAATAGTGCAAGCCAGTTAAAAGAGAGAAAAGCCCCTTTCAGACATGGAATTTGAAACAATTATGACTTTATGTAAATACCAGTCAGCAGCAGTCAGACCAGGTGAGCTGAATTCCACCTGAAGACCTGACTCCGCCCTCAAGCATGCCTCCTGAATGGTTAGACCATGGAGGTGAAGTGTGTCCAAAGAGGCTCATCAAGAGGTATTTCCCTTTTTGTATTACTCTCTTTATCTGTAATCTGGTTGCAGACCTCTGACAGGTTGTACACATCTTAAATTTTGTGAATTAAATAGAACAAAATGGCCATTTAGGCTAAATTTCAGGCTACCTCGTGTGAACTGTGGGTATTGTAGATGGGGTATTTTTTTACATTTAACTTTAAGAAAGGTTTCACTGGCACAAGTTTGAATCGTCCTTCACTGAGGCCACAGACTGTGACCTGCTAATTCCCCTGACATCTGCTACTCATCCTCTTCCACTTAGACAAAGTAGATAATCTTCAGACACAATAGACAATTTAATCAGGTGGAATTTTTTGTGCTTCCTGTGCACTGACTGGCACTGTTTCATTTAATAATCATCTTCACATGGTTAACACAGAGCAGCGTGTGTAGGCCTATTCACCAGAGAAATCAGCACAATTGTTGCATGTCCAGAAATCATCCAAGTACACCGATGCACAAACTTGAGACTTATGAAACAGTGACTCGTCAGTAGCATCCACACTGACGAGTCTTGTTCATTTTTTCTTTATTAGTGTGGATGCTTCAAAGCATTTTTACTTTTCAGAACGGCCTACTCTGCATTTAACTGTATTTATACAGGTGGTATGCCATTCTGATATACATTTTTACCTATCAGATTGACCTGAACTACTTTTAAATGTTGACATTTTGGACTGTTGGATCGATCATCTGGATCGATGACTTCTTTGGACCGTTTTTACCTCATTCTATACTATGATGTTCTTTAAATGCTATACTATGACTTTTTTGACATGTGGAGTGATGAATTTTTTGGCCATTTTTTTA
>NW_024683016.1:0-600 GCF_008729295.1 Plectropomus leopardus | reverse complement strand
CAGAGCCAGAAAGAAAGAGAGAGGAAGCAGAGCCAGAGTGGCAGGTCTGAACGGACTCAAAACCATCCCCGCCGGATCGGGCTGAAAGCTCTGCCACCTCTCCCTCCTCCCTGTCACACGGACGGGGATTTCAACTCCACAAGTGGACATGAATTCAACATGACTGCCAAACAAACCCCATGGGCCCTGAGTTGACCGAAGCAACAAGGAAAATTCTCAGCTTGAAAAAATTGTTATTCGGGTATACGGGAACCTATTTCTCCTGCTGGACTTAAAAGGCGATGGTTTATTGAGAAAGATGCACAACTGTTTAAGTATATAAAAATACTAAATTCTTCCCCTCTCAAGAAACAGCACAAAAAGGTAAACCAAAGATGAAGCACACAGTGCAGGGCATCACCAACTGACTGTGCTATATAAATAAGTGTGACTTTAAACTTGACCTTGGACAAGATGCTTTGTGACACAGACATATAAAGAGGGAATGTTATCATAAGCAACCTCTTCATGGGTGTGATCATAATGGAGATGAAAACCATGATGTTTACACCTTAAAAGTCTCTCCTACCCCTCCTAAACTGCAAACACTTAGTGAGCTAT
>NW_024683015.1:0-707 GCF_008729295.1 Plectropomus leopardus | reverse complement strand
TTTTTGCTCTATTTATATTTCTTTTCTTTTCTCAGTTCTTTTTTCTATTTCTAGTTTGCGTCTTGTTTTTGCAATTTATATTGTTATTTTTGCTATATTTATCTTGTACATTTGATATCCCTTTGTAACAATGCTAATTTCCCTGTTGTGGGACTCATAAAAGATAAGATTATCTTATCTTATCTTATCTTATCTTATCTTATCTTATCTTATCTTATCTTATCTTATCTTATCTTATCTTATCTTATCGTATCTTATCTTATCGTATCTTATCGTATCTTATCTTATCTTATCTTATCTTATCTCATCTTATCTTATCTTATCTCATCTTATCTTATGATGTGAAATCATACTTCTAGTACACAAACATTATTCTGTACTGTTACGTAACAATTAGAAAAACATATCTGAGTGGAAGGAGGACTTTGATGTGTGAGACAATACCCCTCCTGATACCATCCGTGTCTGCAGCCAAACTTGGCGTGCTCACACGAGGCACTGATGCAGAATTTTCTCAGATCAGAGTTTTCACTTCATTGAACATCAGTGGGGAGTCCAGTACGACTGGTTTTACACCCTTTTTGAGACCTTTAATGGATCCACATCAGTGACTCAGCCACCAGACCATGAGGGAGTTTAGCACAGGACAGTGCTTCAGCGTCGTTTTGACGGGTTTGTGTTCGGGTGAGAGACAGAGAAGTTGTTTT
>NW_024683014.1:0-473 GCF_008729295.1 Plectropomus leopardus | reverse complement strand
TAAGATAAAGAGAGAGAAAGCAGTGAAAGAAATAAAATGAAAGAAAAGCAGAAAATTAGAATAATAGAAAAAAAACCTTCACGAAATAAAATAAGATAAAATAAAGAAAGAAGCATAAAAAAGTTGAAGAAAGAAAGAAAAATGAAAGAAAAAACATAAGAAAAATGTGAAAGACTAAAAAAGAAAGAAAAAGAAAAAAATAAAGATAGAAAGAAAATGTGACAGAAAGAAATTGAAAAACAGAAAAAAGACAGAAAAAAGTGAGAAAAATAAAATAAAAAAGGAAGATAGAAATGAAGAAAAATATGAAAGAAGAAAGAAGAGGTAGTGGGCTTGGTGAGCCCTGGTCTTTTCCTGTACTATGGTATAGAAAACATCACTAATGGACTCATGGAGAGTTACATCCACTGTATGATTAGATGATCACCACCCTTCTGTGCCAACATATACACATCATATACCTTGATACCAGT
>NW_024683013.1:0-366 GCF_008729295.1 Plectropomus leopardus | reverse complement strand
TTTATGGGTAGTAAAGAACACTTTAAAAAAGATAAAAGTGAACAGGTTGGAGAGGGTTTTACCAGCTTTATATGTTTTTAGAAAGGACCAGAGCGCTCTTCGCAGGGGATGAATGTCATAATTTGCCGTGTGATGTCACTCTTTTGGAGATTCCTGAGGCTCATGGATAGCCCTGTGTTGTAGCTTCAGTCAGGTCGGGCTGCTCCTCAGTGAAGAGGTCGCTCAAAACCAGTCTTTGTCCAGTAGGCAACAGCAGGCAGGACTCCCATCTGGCTTCCAACTGAGGCTGTAGAAGGAGGGAGAGAGATAAACCCAAGTGCAGTACTTCAGTTCAATTACTGCAGTAAAGCCTGATTTGTGCTTGCC
>NW_024683012.1:0-503 GCF_008729295.1 Plectropomus leopardus | reverse complement strand
TTTTTAAACAACTTAATTTAAGACGCTACTTTTTACGTTACATCAAGTGAAAAGAGGTGGATGACCTTCTGATGCAGTGATTTTTGGTGGATCTCCTCTCGGCCTACTACACTTGCTGAATCTCAAGCCTGTGTTGTGGACCTCATTACACCATGCCACCTAAGGCCCAAAACAATGGAGAAGAGGCTGTGTCGCTTTCTCAGGTACGAGTGGCGGGTGGATGATGTGACAGCAGGTGCCGTGCGGTGTTCAGTGCGGACAAATGCGCAAGGTTTATGTTTATGTTTATGTTTATTGAGGATCCCCATTAGCCGACGCACAAACGCCAGGCTAGTCTTCCTGGGGTCCTATTTAAAAAGTACAATACAAACAATACACGACAATATACAAATCCAAATACGATATATACACAGATTCAAATACAATCAAAAGAGAAGAAAAGAAGAAAAAGAAAAGAAAAAAAAAGAAAATATAACGTTTCCAAAATGATATGCTATTAGCTC
>NW_024683011.1:0-463 GCF_008729295.1 Plectropomus leopardus | reverse complement strand
GAACTTCCAAATTCTGTGTCCACTGGGTGGCAGTAGAGCACCACGAATAAATTTGAATGGGGTCAATTGGAATTGGAATTTAGATTGAGAAATGGATCTATTTGCATTGCAAATTCAATGAGGCCGTGTCAAAATAGATAGATTGAGAATTGGGTGACACCACTTTTTCATCTATACCAATTCAGGCGACCTCCTGGGGTCAAATTTGACACACTTCCCGTTGAGCCAGAGGTACCAAATTTGAGGTAAATGTTCGCAGGGTCTCCCGCGTTCAGCCAGAAGAGGTTTGGTCCCTCTATCGTGGCATACGGCCTTTGAGGGCAAGGTAAGACACTTGCCTCTGAGCTCTCAGAGAGCCAAGGAGCAGCCTTTGACAGACACAGAGCACAGGGTGGGGGATGGGCACATAACCAATTTTTATGGCAATAGATTATAATTTGGAATATTCCAAATTTAAATCTAC
>NW_024683010.1:0-340 GCF_008729295.1 Plectropomus leopardus | reverse complement strand
TCTCGTTATCTCGAGAAAACGGAGTTTGTTTTCCTGAGATATTATCATGTTATCTCGAGAAAACAAACTTTGTTTTCCCTAAATATTAAGTCGTTATCTCGAGAAAACGAACTATAACTCGAGATAACGAGATAATATCTCAGGAAAACAAACTCCGTTTTCTCGAGATAACGAGATAATATCTTGTTATATCGAGAAAACGGCTTGTAAAAAAAAAAAAAAAAACACGTCCGCTTAGGGCTTCCGTAACCATGTAAACATCTTATTAGAAATATTGTCTTTTTCAGAATAAGAACAAAAAAGAAAGTGAAATATTTCTTATGCATTTAAATGTAGTCGA
>NW_024683009.1:0-779 GCF_008729295.1 Plectropomus leopardus | reverse complement strand
TGACACTCTTTTGCACCCTCCTATTCTGTAATGATATAATGGCACCTTCCTGGAGTAATTTCCAGTCAGGTGCCATTATATCAGAGTGCCATCTCGTGCTCTTCTTGATGAACCAGTACCCAGTTTTTGCATACCAGTAGTGGATGGAAAAGGGCATAAATTAGCATTTTCTTCCAAACATTTGGTTAAAATTTGTGCTACATTTGGATGGAAACCTGACTTTTGCTGGATTCCGTGGATAGATCTGTAGATAACTGATTAGATTTGGGATAGTTATTTTTTTGGGTTTGGGTTGCTTCAGGGCTCAGCTGTCACTGGCCACAGATGGAGCACAAAGCAACAGTGGTCAGCTCTCTCTCCTGCTTACAGTCAGCAGCTGGGGACCAGCATTTATTCACAAACAGATGAAATGTGTCTCAAAATCTGATATGCATGTACAGACACACACTTGACGATTAATCTCACTTTTTTTCTCATTTAAGACGCGCACAGATCAGATACTGAATATATATGAATTTCTCAAGAAGAGGGTAATAAGTGTAATGTCTCACTACAAGTGACTGGCTGTAATATTCTTAAATGTTTAGGGCCACTGTTTATGTCTATTATGTGTTAGTGAAGATATTTTATTTGATTCAACAGCTGTTTGCAAAAAAATAAGAAACCCTCGTGGCTGTCTCCATTAAACACAAAATGTGTTGTCAAACTGGAAGACTGCCTCTCTACCAGTTTTAGCCTATATTCTACAATTCTACAATTTCATTTAGCAGACGCTTTTA
>NW_024683007.1:0-343 GCF_008729295.1 Plectropomus leopardus | reverse complement strand
TATCTCGTCCTAATTGAAGACACGTGTGTGTTTGTGTGTGTGTGTGTAAGAGAGAAAAGGAGGTCCAGCAGGTGTCTTTCACCATTAATAGGTCACACTGAGAGAAAGGAGCCCCCCCCCCCGGGGACTTACACACACACACACACACACACACACCCACAAATCTGACTTTAAAAAACTTGCAGCTTCTTATCGTCCTTGAACATTTTTTGGTGAAAATTCTGAAAGAAACTATGGGCAGCAAACATAACATTAACACACCTGGACAATAACAAAAAGCCTTAAATGAAGGTTATCTCATTAATTTAAGTCTCTCTGTCTCACTCTCTAGCCTCCATTCAGT
>NW_024683006.1:0-1517 GCF_008729295.1 Plectropomus leopardus | reverse complement strand
CAATTCAACAGATTCATCAGTGAATAAATCACAGAGCACAATGTCCCGCAGTGACACAGATTCATCTTCAGAACATAGTAAGCATATATATTACAGAAATGTCAATTGTCTGAGTAGAGATTGGGCAGTTTTTTTTAAATGTAGCATCATCATTTGCAATCCAACAGGCCCTCTCCTTCCAACAGCGCCAAAGAAATTTAACAGGTCCTTGTCCAGCCTCTTGGAGAATCAGGAATCTCGCCAGCAGGAAACCCTGGAAACACCAATGAGGTCCAGATCCACGCCACTATTGCCAAAGAGATCCAGGTCCAGCAATGAGGGATCTCGCCAGCAGGAAACCATGAAAACACCAGCACATCACAGCAGGTCCAGATCCACATCAGTGCATCGTTCCACCCATCAGGGCTGTGGGGCTGTGCAATTAATTTGATTTCAGTTACAATATTGGCATCCAACGATCATAACGTTACAAACTACTGTATTTTTACACTCGCTGTAAACATTTTTTAAAACATTAACATTTCTTGTGATGTTCAAAAATCATCAAATAAAAAAATGCCACTGTTAAAAACGTTCATTTAAAGAATGAATAATCATGAAAATGAAGTGATTTCAATATCAATCAAAATAATGAAGATCATCATTTTTGCCATAATTGCACAGCCCTAACCATCAGAGATCTCGCCAGGAAAGAACCATGGAAACGCCAGTGCATCACAGCAGGTCCAGATCCACATCAGTGCATCATTCCACCCATCGGTAGGGCTGTGCAATTAATTTGATTTCTATTACACTATTGACTGTATGTTTACACTCTGAACATTTTTGAAAACATTATTCCTACATATATAATAATAATACCCATCATTATTCAGGAGGAAATGGAACCATTTTTTAAATATTGTTGTGAAGTTCAAAATCCTCAACTTAAAAGAAACGCCACTGTTCAAGATGATCATTTTTGCCTTAATTGCACAGTCGGAGATCTCGCCAGGAAAGAACCATGGAAACACCATTGCATCACAGCAGGTCCAGATCCACATCAAGGCAACGCTACAGATCCAGGTCTAGATCGCGCCATCAAGAGTTAGCAAGGTCCCATGAGAGCAGACATGCTTTCCCAATGGAACCGAAGAGTAAGTGTGTACTAAACAGAAAATGCTACATGGAGAAAAAAATATTGTACAGAATATTAAGTGATATTGCTCTCTTTGGTCTGACATAGAGTTCCAAAAGAGAGTGCTTTTTTTGCTGGCGGACATTAGAGCAAAACTCTCTGAAGTGAAGTGATGTTTAACTATAATGGGCAATCTGTACTGTAAAGTACTGCATTTTTGTTCACTTGTGCTGTTTGTGTTAGACCTGTAGTTACACCTGTAGTTAGTCAGTTACCTGTTAGCACAGCTGCATAGCTGTGGAGATCAATCCAACCTGGGATGATTCGTTTCAGAATAAAAATGTTTTGTTATACTTGTATGTTTGATCATTGAGAGAGAATGTCATGGGGGAAACTATTG
>NW_024683004.1:0-244 GCF_008729295.1 Plectropomus leopardus | reverse complement strand
GGTTATTAGCTTGGCATAAATACTGAAAAAGGGGGCCACAGCTGGCCTGGTTCTGTTCAAAGCTGACAAAATTTGCCTACCAGCACCTCTAACACTCCACTCTTTCGCTTGATGCTCTTCGGGATGGCTGAAATTATTAATGTTTACACCATGCAAATCTGTGCGTGTGTATGCATGTGTGTTTGTGTGTCTGTGTTTGTGTGTGTGTGTGTGTCTCTACATGGCAGTTTGGAGTATTTTGACA
>NW_024683003.1:0-324 GCF_008729295.1 Plectropomus leopardus | reverse complement strand
ATTAAAGAAAAAAAATGACGTTATAGCAACTAATGCCGGCGCTTATAATAATCAGATGTTAAGTTAATGACATTTAAGGGAAAGTTGGAAGTTGGAGCTAACCTGTTGCTCATGGTCCAAACACAACAGCAACCTCAATACTGTCATAACATCCGAAGAGCCCCTGCAGCATTTCATCCCATAATAATCCACCCTCTCCAAAAATGTAAACAGACCAACACTGGGAGTCATTTGGAGATCTGCACAAACAAACTGAATTTAATTACTGTGTTCATTTATTAAATTCAGATACGTTTTAATAGACATCCCAACAGTCTGATTATG
>NW_024683002.1:0-593 GCF_008729295.1 Plectropomus leopardus | reverse complement strand
CACACACACACACACACACACACACACACACACACACACACACACACTTGACACTCAAAACAAACACTTTCTATATTTCTGAGGATTATGATAATCTGCTTCCCTTCATTGCTCCGTCCACTCTTGAGCGTTTGAGTGCCTGAGAAGAGAAAAAACAGTGTGAGAGTGTTTCCACATGAAAAGCAATAAAAAATAATAAACATGAAACCTTTCTCTTTATACAACAGATTTATTTTTGGTGGGCTAAATGCTGTTTGGATTTTTGTTTTAAAGGATTGAAAAGCATCTGTCCAGTACAGGGAGGTAAAATCATGTTTTACCTGACGCACAATGAGAGCTACAGTGTGTCGTGGTGGTAAAACGCCGTTCACGTTCCCACTGGAACTAAATAAACCGATTCACAATCTAACACACAAATTCAGAAAAAGAAAGGAAGGCTATGGAAGTGTGATGTTCAATTTCAGGGTTCGTACACAGTTTTACATTTACAGGAAGGACTCTGAGGCAAATTTTCAAGACCACACATTCTCCCAAACGACCACTGACTCTTCTTATCAGTTATTTTTTCATTACTATATAATAGCTTTTTAAAA
>NW_024683001.1:0-255 GCF_008729295.1 Plectropomus leopardus | reverse complement strand
GTACTCGGTTATATGCACAACACTGATGAGGCAGTACATGGATTTGCAAAATGTGCATGAGGCTCAGCAGACTGCACAACACTATAATGAGGCACACAGAAAACCCCAGGCCTATGGAGCATGGATCTATTATAAATCTGGATACAGTTGTGGGGGCGGGGCCTCATTCATTCCTATGAGAGCTGCTCAGTGGCACATGAAGCAGAGTAAACTCTTTTTCCGGGTTTAGAAAAGTTCAAAATACCCACATCCACT
>NW_024682999.1:0-693 GCF_008729295.1 Plectropomus leopardus | reverse complement strand
TATTGGCGGTACTTTATTTATTGGAGTAGGGGTAGCTGGGATAGTTACTTTTCTACCTGAGTAACTGGGGGAAAATCCATGATTCTGCCTTCACCATTAATAACTATAATTCACAGTTTCTGGCTATGATAAATAGTGTGGTGTTGGCAGAGCTAAAAAAAACATGCCTTTAAAAAAAACTTGGTAAAAAAAAGTAACATAAACAAAACAACAACGACAAAAAACAAACTGTTTCTATCTATCTATCTATCTATCTATCTATCTATCTATCTATCTATCTATCTATCTATCTGTCTGTCTGTCTATCTATCTATCTATCTATCTATCCATACACACTTAAAAGCGTTTTTTTCCACTTTCCAGATTAATTAAAATATTCGTTGTTAGTAATTAGTGTTGAGAAGATACTTTGCAATGGACTAGAGTTAGAAAAATAGTTAAATGTGTGCATGTTTAAATAAGTATATTTATTCAAGCACAAGCATCAACAGAAGTACAAGAATGAATGTAATGACAGATTATTAGATCCGAGGCTTTTTAAATAAAAATAAAAAATAATTATAAGGCCTATATATTTAGATCAGGGGCTATTTATAAAGCATCGGAACTGAAGCCTCAGATGACCTGGCCGAACAATTTCGATTGAACTTTGTTTTTATTTTCTATATTATTACTTTCCTCAGAGCTTTACAT
>NW_024682998.1:0-256 GCF_008729295.1 Plectropomus leopardus | reverse complement strand
GTTATTTTCAATATAAAACACACTCAGTGTGTGAGTGTAGCTGCTGATAGTCTGGGATATGTCAGTGTGTGAGTGTAGCTGCTGACAGTCTGGGATATGTCAGTGTGTGAGTGTAGCTGCTGACAGTCTGGGATATGTCAGTGATCAGCAGCTACATTGACTGTGACAGGTCACCTAGTGGAAATAGCATGTATTTCCTCCATATGCCTAATATGGTCAAAATGACCTCATCAGGTGGAAAATAGTCAAAATGACA
>NW_024682997.1:0-437 GCF_008729295.1 Plectropomus leopardus | reverse complement strand
CCAGCGCAAGATTTCAGCAGCCATATATATCCAGAAATTTTAGCTTCTCATAAGCATAGTGGGGGTTCGGGTTAGGGGGGACATGTTGTCCATACAGTCTATGATTGTAACATATTGGTCAGTAAACTGTATTATTATTTCATGTACATTCATGTGGCCATTCTTGTGAGTCAGATTTGATAGTTTTAGACTTCGAGCAAGAAACTAAAATGCTGTTCACCTTAAAAAAAAAACCTCAATATCTATAAATAAATAAATCTGCCAATAATTATTATTTTAATAGCTCAGTATTGTATGCACTTTAAATGGGTATGTTTATGCAATGGCACTTTAGGCAGCCTACAGGATATTGTAGCCCCACTTCGATTTGCAACTCAATGTCACACAATATAGCTAACAGGAGTCTTTATATTGGGTTTATAATAATATATATTCTC
>NW_024682996.1:0-328 GCF_008729295.1 Plectropomus leopardus | reverse complement strand
GACTTGTATTATTTCTGGGTGTCATTCTGGGCTTTTGACTCTGAATGACACCCAGAAATAATACAAGTCCTGTTTTTCTGCTCTGATGGCTGTGGGGTCAAAAATGTCAGTTTGAATGGGTTTCAATGGAGCATTTTTGGACCTGAACAGTCTGAATGTAACTATTTAGTTTCCACAGTGTATTTTAGACTTATTGTAGGAGCTGGGCTGCAAATTCACTGATTACACTCAAATACACAATCTGGACTACATTTAGGACACATGCACCAACACACACACAATTATCACAACAGGAAGAAGAAAAGAGACTAAAATGCGCCTGTGGCAT
>NW_024682995.1:0-1222 GCF_008729295.1 Plectropomus leopardus | reverse complement strand
CAACACGAGTAAGCACAAAATCCACGAGTCACAAAAAACATGAGATGCGAGCAAAAAATTCTCAAAGAGACGGCTGATTTACCACCGGTAAGGTGGGAAACAATCTGGCACCGGAGAAGAGTGAAGCAGGCCTCTTTATACTGCAGGGAGAGGTGATTAGTGATGAGGCGCAGGTGAGGAAGTGTGCGGAGAGCTCCAGTACCCAGAGGCCACGCCCAGCTCCTGCAACACAAGAGAGAAACAGGAAAAAAAAAACACCCAGCACCCAAAACACCAGACCACCAGCCCCCACAAAGTACCAGGCACCACACCCATGTTCCTAACAACTGTCTGCTGCTGTCACCGTGCATACATTCTGCTGTTCAGCGTAAGTGCGGCACAGTGGGAGCATGAGCTTGTTGTGGCATCTGTAGGGCAGTACGGGATGATACAGTAGCAAAGTGCACATGATAAAACCAAAATAATTTTGGCCGACGTCAAAATATCTCTGAATAATTTGAGGGAGACCAATTGGATAATCCTTTGCAGACTGAACTGTTGGGTAAAGACTGGTGAAATTATAATAGTAACTCTTTTCACCTTCGCCTTTCTGGGGTTCAGGCATTCTGGCTTTCTTTATGTGCCCAAAAATGCTTTGCCGGGTTAGTTTTTGTTAACAACAACCATTCACACTCCCACATCACAACAACCCACACACCATGTTGTGATCCCAAAGCAGCCACCTTCTCACAAAAGAGATGGTAAAGCTCACCATAGGGCACCATGGTGACAGGGTTTACATCACTCTCTATGTAGCATTGACACAACCATGAAAAAAATAGCCTGCAAATTCGTAGCATGTATTTGTGGCAACATTGTACCCATCCACAAAATACGGCCCTACTCACTGTTCACCTCCTTTGAGCACATGCTGTATTGTTTTGTTCTCTGCGTGGGCCAAATATACAAGCCACTGTATCGACAGATCTGAATAACACTTATTTTGCTCTAAGTACGCACCTTCGTACGTGAGAGCTAATGTGTCTTTGGGGAGTGTTACAAACCTGGCTCACTGGTTTGCAACAAAGAGAGTCCACACAAAGTTTGCCAGGGAATAAGGAGATGTTTATTTAACTAAACATAATTAAAAGGAAAATAAGGTGCATATCAGTAAATCAGTGTGTGAGGTGGAATGAGGTGTGTGTGTGTGTGTGTGTGTGCGCAACAAACAAAGAACAAACCA
>NW_024682994.1:0-242 GCF_008729295.1 Plectropomus leopardus | reverse complement strand
GTCTGGGATATGTCAGTGTGTGAGTGTAGCTGCTGACAGTCTGGGATATGTCACTGTGTGAGTGTAGCTGCTGACAGTCTGGGATATGTCAGTGATCAGCAGCTACATTGACTGTGACAGGTCACCTAGTGGAAATAGCATGTATTTCCTCCATATGCCAAATATGGTCAAAATGACCTCATCAGGTGGAAAATAGTCAAAATGACAAATTCAGAGTCAAAAGCCCAGAATGACACCCAGGA
>NW_024682993.1:0-237 GCF_008729295.1 Plectropomus leopardus | reverse complement strand
TGTGTGTGTGTGTGTGTGTGTGTGTGTGTGTGTCCGTCAGGGTCGGAGCTGGGAGCCCTCCATGTTGTCTCGCTGTACTCAGGGTCTGACCTCCGTCCTGCTCGCTCTGAAGAAATGTCCAATGATCCGCTACCAGCTGTCCTCCGACATGTCCAAACGCCTCGCAGAGAGCGTCAAGGTTTCCACGGCAACACACACACACACACACACACACACACACACACACACACACACACA
>NW_024682992.1:0-888 GCF_008729295.1 Plectropomus leopardus | reverse complement strand
CCACTTCGTCTAGCTTTTCCCAGGGGATCCCAAGGCGTTCCCAGGCCAGCTGGGAGACAGTCTCTCCAGCGTGTCCTGGGTCTTCCCTGGGGCCTCCTACCAGTAGGACGTGCCCTGAACACCTCACCAGGGAGGCGTCACTGAGGCATCCTAATTAGATGCCCGAGCCACCTCATCAGGCTCTTCTCAACGAGCAGCGGCTCTACTCCAAACTACTCCTGGATGACCAAGCTTCTCACCCTATCTATAAGGGAAAGCCCAGCCACCCTAGGGAGGAAGCTCACTTTTCGGCCGCTTGTACCCGCGACCTTGTTCTTTCAGTCACTACCCAAAGCTCGTGTACCATAGGTGAGGGAAGGAACAAAGATTGACGGGTAAATCAGGGCTTTGCCTTTTGGCTCAGCTCCCTCTTCACCACAACAGATTGGTGCAGAGTCCGCATTACTGCAGACGCCACACCAATCTGCCTTTCAATCTCCCGCTCCATCCATCCCTCACTCGTGAACAAGACCCCGAGGTACTTAAACTCCTCCACTTGGGGCAGGATCTCCTCCCTGATCCCGAGAGGGCACTCCACCCTTTTCCGTCTGAGAACCATGGCCTCGGATTTGGAGGTGCTGATTCTCATTCTGGCCGCTTCACACTCGCCTGCGAACTGATCCAGCAAGAGCTGAAGGTCCTGCCCTAATGAAGCCAACAGGACCGCATCATCTGCAAAAAGCAGCGACCCAGTCCTGAGGTCACTAAACCAGATCCCATCAATGCCCTGGCTGCGGCTAGAAATTCTGTCCATAAAAGTTATGAACAGAATCGGTGACAAAGAGCAGAGTCCAACATTCACTAGAAACGAGTCCGACTTACTGCCGGCAATGTGGACCAAGCTCCGGC
>NW_024682991.1:0-517 GCF_008729295.1 Plectropomus leopardus | reverse complement strand
GCTTATCTTGTATTTTTCTCGTTTTTTGATTTATTTTCTGGTCATTTTATTTTATTGTCGTACTAATTCCTTGCAAATTTAGTTATATAAAAAATCACCTGCCATACAATTGTCTTTAATGTTTAAATTAGCTTAGTAATGGTTTTTGTTCTAGGCTGTAAACATGATTATTACTGCTGTAAGGTTTTGCATTTTAACATGGGGGACCTACAGTGGGGACCATTGAGTGTGAGTGTGCTCTTACTGTGCCCTTGGTCTTCTGAAGCTCAGTGGTTGACACCATGGTTTTGAGCTCCTGACCACTCAGGTTTCCAAGGAGGGTGGCCTGTGTGAAGTAACAATCATTTTATTTATTTATCAAGAAAAAAATGCTAAATATTTTCTTCTATTTTCTTTAATCTTAAAGAAGATGTGAAGTTGTGGCTGTGCTTTAAAAGAAATATGGTGTTGCAATAGTATAACAAAGAATGTGTTTACTTTGCAGAAGTGAAAAAGACCAGAGGAAAGGGGAGTTCAG
>NW_024682990.1:0-428 GCF_008729295.1 Plectropomus leopardus | reverse complement strand
CGCTCCTAAAAATGGCTGAAAACGACCTAGAATAGCTTGTAGAGACGCGTTATAGTGCACAAAGTAGGAATAAAAGCCAAAAAAAAGCCAAAAACCTCATAATTTAGCATGTCAAAAGAATGGAGGGAAAAGGCAACAGTATAGTATGGCGAAAAAAGTCAAATTTTGACCGCTCCTAAAAATGGCTGAAAACGACCTAGAATAGCTTGTAGAGACGTGTTATAGCGCACAAAGTAGGAATAAAAGCTAAAAAAAAAGCCCAAAACCTCATAATTTAGCATGTCCAAAAAATGGCGGGAAAAGGCAATAGTATAGCATGGCAAAAACAGTAAAATTTTGACCGCTCCTAAAAATGGTTTAAAAGGACCTAGAATACCTTGTAGAGACGCATCATTGCGCACAAAGTTGGAATAAAGGACAAAAAAAGG
>NW_024682989.1:0-241 GCF_008729295.1 Plectropomus leopardus | reverse complement strand
TTTTCAATTAAACACAACATCGAGCTGACTGTGTTTCCACTGAGTGACGCCGTGTGACTTCTCCTCTGGTGATAACATCCCAGTAACCATGGCGATGGATGTTCAAAACATCAGCAGCTTTATTTCTATTGCAGCCACCAAACTAGCCGTCATTATTTCCAATCCAAGGCCACGTAGGCGTGTTATGGAGCCGTGATGGAAAGGCGAGACGAGATGGGAGATGTAGTCCACAATCTCAAAG
>NW_024682988.1:0-608 GCF_008729295.1 Plectropomus leopardus | reverse complement strand
ACGTTCAGAGTGATCCAACAGATGAACACAAGAGTCACAAGGGAGCGCAAATAGTTATAAAACCCACAGACGTTAGTTGTTTCAATACCATGATTATAAATACACACCCCTACCCAAGCACACACACACACACACACACACACACACACAGATATATGCATGTACACAGAATGTTACAGTAGTCCATGAATGACCTGGATCACATGACGCTTGTTTTCCAGGCGGACAGAAGGCGGAGCTTCAGGCACATTTCCACTATGACGCTGCCACTTGAGTTAGTGGTTCCTCTAAGTACTGCACCAGCGCCTCTGCCTGTAAACATAACACACACACACACACACACACACACACACACACACACACAAAGACACACATAACAGCGTTAACCAAGGCTGCATTCAGACTGATAAGTAATGCTGGATTAGTCTGAGCCTCATGTGTTGTGTTGAAGAAAACATGTTTTCTTATAAGAAAAAAAAAAAAACAAACCACAAACATTTTATTCCAGGTGTAGGCATGATATGCTGCACAAAGTGCAAGGTGAAGTAACCGTTGTCATAGAGTGAATTAAATCCATTAAAACTAAAATCCCATAAAATAGAAATTAC
>NW_024682987.1:0-234 GCF_008729295.1 Plectropomus leopardus | reverse complement strand
TGAAGAGAAAATTGACATGAGAAAAAAAATCTGATGGTAGAAAAAAACAGATGGTTAAAAAGAAACTAGATGGTGAAAAGAAAATTGACAGCCAAAAAATGGTGAAAAAAAAAATCAAATGGTAAAAAATGATTGAAGAAAAAAATTATATATGGTGAAAAGAAAATTGACGGACAAAAATTAGATAGTAAGAAATATGGTAGAAAAAAATAGATGGCAAAATGTTATTTAAAA
>NW_024682986.1:0-212 GCF_008729295.1 Plectropomus leopardus | reverse complement strand
CACATTTAATCTGCTGCTGTGTGACCTCCTCTTAACTCAAACAGACGCGGAGAGAGAGGGAGCCGAGCGGTGACTCACACACACTCACACACACACACACTCACACTCACACACACACACACACACACTCACACACACACACACTCACACTCACACACACACTCACACACACTCACACTCACACACACACACACACACACACACACACTCAC
>NW_024682985.1:0-609 GCF_008729295.1 Plectropomus leopardus | reverse complement strand
TATCAGTGCAGTTTTCAATAGCTTTCACTGGTGAAACTGAGCTAAATAGGATGCTGAAAAGAAGTATGTATCTATCTAGAGGTTTAGCTCAGTTGGCAGAGCAGGAGGTTGTCATACAAGAGATAGCTGGTTCAAATCCTGTCTGGAACAGGTGATTTGCAATAGCTGATGTCTTAGTATAGAGCTCTAATTAGAGCAGACAGATACAGTGGCTGCTATTTCTTATTTTATTTATGCCATAAAATATCATTTGGCTGTAGATTCATACAGTTGAGACCCTGATTGTGATACTGCAGAACAAATTAAGGTATGTAAACTGATGAACTTCTAAATGAACTTTACATGCCTTAATTTGTTCCGCAATATCACAGTCAGTGTCTAGACTGTATAAAAAAACAGCTTAATTATATTTTATGCAATTAAAAAAAAAATATCGGCCTTTATATATCTGTCTAAAATCGACAGACGTCGCTGCCGATACTGGTTTTACCTGTTTTGGGACCACTTCACCTGTTTTTCAGCCAAAACTATATATTAATCAACTTTTCATGTCTTAATTTGTTCTGCAATATCACAATCAGCGTCTAGACTGTGTTAAACTACAGCCAA
>NW_024682984.1:0-1459 GCF_008729295.1 Plectropomus leopardus | reverse complement strand
GTTGGCGACAGTACTTGCTGGTTTCTGGGTGTAGCAAAGGAGTCAGTCAGGAGGAAAGGGAGAATAAGGTCAGGACTGTGGAGAATAGGATTCTCTAATGGTAAATATAAAGCCTTTTTCTCGTCAGGCCACACAGTCGGTCTCCGAGTGGAGAAGAAGCTCCAGAGGATCAGAGTTTACCTGGACTGGTTCTTTGGAGAGCTGACATTCTCTGATCTTGACACTGACACACCCATACACACCTTCACACACACTTTCACTGAGAAAATGTTTCCATACTTCAGCAATAGTGACAAAATCCCAATCAAGATCTTACCAAATGTGAAGGAGGATGATTATGATGATTTTGGTGATGGCAATAGTTACGATTCTGAATACGATGATTAGGTAGTGCACATACAGTACATGATTCCTTAAAAGGAAGTATCATGTAATGAACAGTTGAAACTTAAAGAAATTTGCTTGCCCACAAACCAAAAAATGTCGGCAACTATTTTTTTTATAATCCTGTAAGTCATTTTTCATGGTTTCAGCTTCCCCTATATACTGTATGTATGTATGTATCTGGACTTTCTACTTTTCCTTTTATTTTAATTATTTTTGATTTAACACATGTATTTAAACCTTTTTGCAATACTTAACACTTTAACATGTTTCCCTGGAATTACATTTACTTTATTCAAGTTAATTTAACAGTAGACCTATGTCAGTTTCATTTCTTCAGAAGTGCTTCGTCCTCTTCCAGCCTTTTATGGTGTCAAGTCTCCAGTCTTGGCCATGTGCCAGTCCTTGTACACTGCACCGCTTGTTTAGGGGGTGTTTCATGTGCTACTAGGTGACTTATAATCAGTGGGATCAGAACAAATTCGGATGAGCGTTTATTTAAGATCATTTGGTGCATCTGGAGTTGACTTCTTTTGTATTTTCTTTTACCACAAAATTCAAAGAAAATCAAATTTAAGAGAAAGTTGCTGCATGAAGCCCATCGTTTCAGTGGCTGAAAATAAGTTGGGACCTTTTGGGAAATTAAGTAAATATTAACATGAAGGACAGAAAAGAATAAGAGAATCAAACTCGACAGGTGCTTTTAAATGCCACTAAACACATAAAAACGGAGCTGAGAGAAAAAAAAGGGGATGACAACCAGCAAACCAAGCAGGATGTTATTCTGCGATCGCAGGCCGTTCGCTCACTTGCAGGAATACTTTTATGTGAGAATGATGAACCTTGCATGACTATTGCAGTTAATAGCTAATCATTTACAAAAAATGCTCTCATAAAGTTGCACACTTTGCATGACTCACCTGAAACAAACAAGGATGTACAGCGTGTCATTTTGACACACCGACAGAGAGAGATTTACCTTCGAACCAAACTCAAAACCTCCACAGAGAAAAAGAACAGAAGGAGAACTGGAACACTGCAATCTGCTGCTGACTTCACGCACTGAATGTGAGTT
>NW_024682983.1:0-608 GCF_008729295.1 Plectropomus leopardus | reverse complement strand
TGAAAAGCACTTATTGTGGCCCGTAGAGGCATGTTAAAGTATCCAGTAATGAAAAAACACCCCAAAATGGCCTTAAAACCCAAAAAACAGCATGTTGAAAAAATGACGAAAAAAAGCAAGGCTATAGTTAAGGCAAAAATGTCAAAATTTGACATGTCCAAAAAACACTTGAAAAGCACTCATTGTGGCCCGTAGAGGCATGTTACAGTATCCAGTAATGAAAAAACACCCCAAAATGGCCTTAAAACCCAAAAAACAGCATGTTGAAAAAATGACGAAAAAAAGCAAGGCTATAGTAAGGCAAAAATGTCAAAATTTGACGTCTCAAATAAACAGCTGAAAACCACTTAATATAGCCTGTAGAGGCCAGTAATTGTGTACAGTACTGAAAAAAACATTCCAAAATTGTGTAAAAACCCATAAAATCGCATGTTGAAAAAATGACGAAAAAATCAAGGCTATAGTGAGGCAAAAATGTCAAAATTTGACATGTCCAAAAAACACTTGAAAAGCACTCATTGTGGCCCGTAGAGGCATGTTACAGTATCCAGTGTTGAAAAAACACCCCAAAATGGCCTTAAAACCCAAAAAACAGCATGTTGAAAAAA
>NW_024682982.1:0-670 GCF_008729295.1 Plectropomus leopardus | reverse complement strand
CAAAAAAGTCATCGCTCCAAATGCTGAAAAAAGTCATAGAACAGCATATTGAGGCTATTTATAGTTTAACCAGTAGAAACAATAATCCAAAAAGTTAATATTTTGAGGGTTTTAGGTCAAAGTATAGTTTGGGGAAAAGGTCATCCTATAGCACAGGGAAAAATGGTCAAAAAAGTGATTGCTCCAAATGCTGAAAAAAGTCATCGAACAGCATGCTAAGGCTGTTTATATTATAGTCTAGTGAAAAAACTGTCCAAAAAGTTAATATTTTGAGGATTTTGGGTCAAAGTATAGTTTGAGGAAAAAAGTCATACTATAGCACAGGGAAAAATGGTCTAAAAAGTGATCGCTCCAAATGCTGAAAAAAGTCATAGAACAGCACGTTGAGGTTGTTTATAGTACAGCCTAGTGAAAAAACTGTCCAAAAAGTCAATATTTTGATAAATTTAGGTAAAGGTATAGATTGGCGAAAAAAGTCATACTATAGCACAGGGAAAAATGGTCAAAAAAGTCATCGCTCCAAATGCTGAAAAAAGTCATCGAACAGCATGTTGAAGCTATTTTAGAATGACCAGTTGAAAAAACTGTCCAAAAAGTCAATATTTTGAGGGTTTTAGGTCAAAGTATAGTTTGGCGAAAAAAGTCATACTATAGCACAGGGAAAAATGGT
>NW_024682981.1:0-413 GCF_008729295.1 Plectropomus leopardus | reverse complement strand
TAAAAACATGATAAAATAGCTCATCGAAAATATGAGCATAAAAGCAAGGCTATAGTATGGCAAAAATTTCAAAAAAAGGCACATCCCAAAAACAAATGAAAAATGCTTAAACCCGCATTAAATAGCTTTCTTAGACACGCTATAGCATAGAAAGTTTCAAAAACGGCCAAAAACACCAAAATGTTACATGTCGAAAACATAACTAAAAGAAGCAAGGCTATAGTATGGCAAAAAAGTCAAAAAAAGGCACGTCCCAAAAACAGCTAAAAACACCTTAAACCTGCATTAAATAGCGTGCCTTAACAAGCTATAGCATAGAAAGGTACAAAAAACGGCCAGAAACACCAAAATGTTACATGTCGAAAAAATGACCAAAAAAAGCAAGTCTATAGTATGGCAAAAAGTTCAAAAAA
>NW_024682979.1:0-795 GCF_008729295.1 Plectropomus leopardus | reverse complement strand
TGTGAGGTGTTGGTCCTGATGGACCGCAGCCTCTGGCCAGAGGGGAGAGTCTCGAAAAGTCCGTGTCCGGAGTGAGAGGGTTCGGCCACAATTTTACCTGCACGCCTCAGGGCCCTAGAGGTGTACAGGTCATGGAGAGATGGCAGGTGGCAGCCAATCACCCACTCTACATGGCGGATGATATGCTGCAGCCTGTTCTTGTTCCTCGCCGTGGCTGCAGCGTACCAGACTGTGATGGAGAAGAGGAGGTTGGACTTGATGATGGCGGCATAGAAGTGCACTGTCATTGTCTTTGGCAGGTTGAATTTCTTCAGATGCTGCAGTTAGTACATCCTCTGCTGTGCTTTCCTGATGAGGGAGCTGAGCTCACTTGATGTCCTGGGTGATGATGGTCCCCAGGAGGCGGAAAGACTCCACAGTGGAAAATGGGAGAGGATGTCAAATTTTGACATGTTGAAAAAACACCTAAAAACGATATATTATAGCTTGTCGAGACACATCATAGTATAGCATGTTCAAAAAATGGTCAAAAACATCAAAATATAGCATGTCAAAAACATTGGCTGAAAACGACAGAGTATAATATGTCAGAAAACGTCAAATTTTGACATGTCAAAAAACAGCTGAAAACGACATGTAGCGCTTCTCAAAAAAGCTCGACACATAGTATATTATTAAGTTTTTTCATGATTTCAGACCACATACTGTCCTATGACCTTTTTTTACAAAATTGCGGACGACAATTATACTAACGTTTTTTTCATGTGTTCAGAGAACATACTATACAATGACATT
>NW_024682978.1:0-489 GCF_008729295.1 Plectropomus leopardus | reverse complement strand
CTGTCCTTTATATGTCATACTACTTCCTCTATTTACTCATCATTTTACTAGCCCGAATAAACGGTACAGATTGTGAGATTGATTAAAATGATGACATGTTTTGAAACTGTCATAATTTAATATTTAATTTTCTCCTAAATAGAGAATGGTGCCCCTTTTACTTTAAAGAGTGTAAAACCCAAATTCTAACTTAGTTATTAATAAACACTACACCTGCATAACGTTAGTGTTATGGATGAGTCTTTGATGAATCTTGAGGAAAATCTTCATCACAGAGGAAGACTTTGTTTGGGGCAACTGTGTCTCAGAGATAGAGTGGTCCGTCCTCTAATCAAAAGGCTGGAGGTTCAATCCCCGGCTCCCCAAACTGTTCCTGTTGGCTGTTCCAACTGTATGTAAATGTGTATGAATGTTTAAAAACTGAGTATGAATGTGTGTATGAACAGTGGCGGTTCTAGACCAATTTCACTGAGGGGGCCTGGCTGGGGC
>NW_024682977.1:0-451 GCF_008729295.1 Plectropomus leopardus | reverse complement strand
ACGAGTTCGACTTACTGCCGGCAATGCGGACCAAGCTCTGGCAGCGGCCACACAGGGAACGGACAGCCCGTATCAGGGGGTCCGAAACCCCATATTCCCGGAGAACCCCCCACAGGACTCCCCGAGGGACACGGTCGAATGCCTTCTCCAAGTCCACAAAACACATGTGGACTGGTTTGGCAAATTCCCATGCACCCTCAAGGACCCTGCCAAGGGTCCAGAGCTGGTCCACAGTTCCACGACCAGGGCGAAAACCAGTCGTGAGAGAGACGCCCACCTTAAAGGGTTTTTCTCCTTTTAATTTTGTTGCATTTCAAATTGATGCCATCCAGCAGCTTATCATACTGACACAACAGGATCCATCAGGCCCAGTTATAAACTGACGTCACTCTTCAGTGTATCGAATTGCTGCTACAGAGTTTGACGTCAGCGTCTAACACTGGAATCACTG
>NW_024682976.1:0-369 GCF_008729295.1 Plectropomus leopardus | reverse complement strand
AGTCAAAAGCCCAGAATGACACCCAGAAATAATACAAGTCATGTTTTTCTGCTTTGATGGCTGTGGGATCAAAAATGTCAGTTTGAATGGGTTTCAATGGAGCATTTTTTGACCTGAACAGTCTGAATGTAACTATTTAGTTTCCACAGTGTATTTTAGACTTATTGTAGGAGCTGAGCTGCAAATTCACTGATTACACTCAAATACACAATCTTGACAAAAATTCTGCCACATGCATGAACACAGCCAGAACAGTCCCTGAGGGTTAATAAGTACATTAGAATAAATTGTTCATTGTGGCCCTAAAATAACATTTACTTTATTGAAAATCCGCAACATTAATTCTTTCAAGGAATCTTCCAGAGAAAA
>NW_024682975.1:0-758 GCF_008729295.1 Plectropomus leopardus | reverse complement strand
AGTGTTATTCAAACTGCACTATTTTAACTGTAAGATGTTTTTGTTGGGCTGCTAGATTTGAGGTTTGTTACTGTAACAAAGAGTAACTGTTTTGTTAAGTGACTTGAATTTTACATCGTTTTATTTATTTTGCTGTTTGATTGCTAAATGTAGATTACACTACATTCCTTTTGCTTGAGTGGAACAAGCTCTTGCATTAATTTTATTTTGGAAAGACTTTATATCAGACTGTAAAACACAGATTACGCACAGACTGGGCTATTTTTTGTAGGGGAATAATGCCCTGCAGTGTATGGCAAGTTTTAAAATGTTATTTTTGGTGAATTTGCTGTTATATTAATTGAGAAATAAAAAAATAATAGCAAGATCAATAAAAAAATAATCAATAGATTAATCGATTAATTGAAAAAGTAAACGATAGATTAATCAATAAAAAAATAATCATTAGGTGCAGCCCTAAAATGAAATACTGGTATCACCTGATGATTTCTGCAAATATCATAAACATTTTTTTTAACTGACAAAGTGACAAGGTAAGAAACATCAACCCGTAGTTGAGTAGTTTTCTTATCTTGCACAGTAAATAAATATTACATAAATTAACCCTTTGAAACCTGAGTAAATTGGCTTGGTTTCTTTCAAAAATGTGAAGAAGGCAAGGAGCACAAAGAAGACATTTACCAAAAATTTAGCTAGACTAAAACACAAGAGAATTATCTGAAATTTGTGATTTAAATAAATAAATAACATTTTAAAAA
>NW_024682974.1:0-866 GCF_008729295.1 Plectropomus leopardus | reverse complement strand
AAGTGAGTAAAGTAACATTCTGTATCTGCACAATGATTAAACAAACAGCAAGCGGTCTATTATTGGAATGATTACTCTTTTTGAATATGTGGACAAAAAGCGATTGTTTGTTTAATGAAATTTAATTCAAATTTGTATATATTGGTTGTAAAATACACACTCGGGGACAACAGACAAAAGGTGGCATCGTGTTATATCTGGTACAATATATTTATTATACTCTGTCACTGTTTTAAATGAACCAATAAATGAAAAAAAAACATTTTCTTACTTTGAAAAATTGTATTTTGAGTAAACAATCCCAACTCAAGGTCAACTTATTGTATTTTTCAAGCTTTCCACTGACAGGTTTTCATCAGCAGATGGAGTCTGTTAAGATGGAAATGGACTCGATAAAATGCTAAGTGACGAGCGCAACATTGACGGATCCATTTTCATACGTAAAAACGGTATAAATGACCGTAAGTTTGTTAGGACATTTAACAACTCATTGTAGGACGTTAGCCAGCACATCTGTGTTAGCTTGTGCTAACTGAAAAATTGCTGAACTGACAGTGCCGCATCTGAACTGTTCTATGTCAGCGAAATTGAATAACCTCAGCGTGGATTTCTGGCCCATGACACTCCTTCAACTGACGAGCAAAAGCTGAAGCATTGTTCACCCTGGTCTTGCTCCTCTTTTTGTAGCTGAGAATCGGTACAGTATTGGTTCACAAGCCTAACTAGAAGTGAGTCCAAACATCAGGCAACTTACACAGAGATATGTTAAATATTCATTTTGGACCCATCTGAATTTTTAAAATGATTAAATTCTAGTCTTTTTTTATTTTTAGAAAAAGCAATAAAATAAAATAAAATGATTTTAA
>NW_024682973.1:0-1481 GCF_008729295.1 Plectropomus leopardus | reverse complement strand
TGTACTTACATTTCAGGTACTTTTACTTTACTTGAGTCTTTTCTTTTCATGCCACTTCATGATTTCACTGCTTTTAGCTTTAGATACACGTTACTTTACAAGATTTTTGCATAAAAAAGAGGAAAATATGAGGTTTTGTTATAAATTAAACTTCCGTGTAGTTTATACATGTGCATTAGATCAATTAGCTAGTCAGCTGACAGAACATTAAATGGAAATTATTTTGACAAACATTCAAGTAATTTTCCATTTTTAATAGCTATTCTTTTTAAAATAATTTTGAATTTCTGCTGTGTTTTTTTTTTAATTTTTAATTTTTCTGCTTTGGGTGTTTTTTTTTTGTTTTTTTTTGCTTTTAATACTTTACTACATTTTATCGACTATACTAAACTGAGAAAAGCCAGTTGATAGAATATTAATTGGAACTCATCTGATAAATATTCAAGTAATTTTCATTGTTTTTTTGGTTATATTTTTTTCTCAATTGTACTTAATTTTACATGATGTCAATTTCACAGTAAGACTTTTATTTGCAGCAGAGTGTTTTCATAGTGTGGTATTAGTACTTTTACCTTCGTAAAAGAACTGAATGCTTCCTCCACCGCTAGTTAGCTTGTAAACCTGATTACCTCTGTGAAGAGGTCGACTGCCAGACATAATTTTTGCACTCTGGCCTGGACAGAGATGATTTATAAAACTGAGGTTGTTTAGACAGAATTATTTTATAAAACAGGGAAAATTTTCAAAATCTCTGTATAAATGTAAACAGGGATTAAAAGTCAGGATATTTTCTCCTCTTCTGCTGCTTTGATTTTATCCCAAATTATTTCAATCTGTCTTTTCTGAGTACCCCAGCTTTCTGAGAGTATAGCACTAAACTTAAATACTGATTCCCCTTTTATAAAAACTTGAGAGTCCGTTGTTGGTATGTAAAGTGGAAACTGTTGCTGCTGCAGGCACCTGTTCATGCAGCAACACATGCAGCTGTAAACAGAAAGCTCACTGTGCTGTCGAGTTGATAATTTTCATGTTTTTGTTCTCTCAGTCTGACTTTATTTACTTTTCCGCAATCGAAATCTGCTGCTGAAAAAGCCCAAAATCTCAATGGCGGCAAAACTAACATCCCCTGAAGAAAAAAAGTCAGAGTACCCTTGCCCGGCTGCTCTGTGGCTCTCTCAGTTTGGGGACGTTGTGGTCTTCATGTCACAAGCAGCGGAAAGGGGTCCCACTGAAGCCTTTATCACGGATCTGGAAAACAAAGACAGCATTCAGGAGCGCCAGCCAGAGAAACGGCAGTAATGTGATGCTGGCCCGGGACCCAGACTCATGTTTAGACCTCAAACACAGCTCGTGTAGAGTCGGACCGGCTCCTACTGTTAAGAACCACAGACGGAGGTTTGGGTTTCAGCCGCTACGAGACAAATGTGATGTGTGGAGAGGAGGCCAGGGTGGAGTTTTACTTAGAAAAACATTTTTGGGGC
>NW_024682972.1:0-212 GCF_008729295.1 Plectropomus leopardus | reverse complement strand
TGTGTGTGTGTGTGTGTGTGTGTGTGTATGTGTGTACTCTATGAATCAGAATAACATGGCTGTTAGTTGCAGGAAGCAGATGCCAGAGTCCATACAGAGAGAGATATTTTATCACTGTGCCACTGCAGCAGGTGAGCTAATCCTGCATCCTCCTCAGCATGCACACACACACATGCATGCGTGTGCACACACACACACACACACACACACAC
>NW_024682971.1:0-217 GCF_008729295.1 Plectropomus leopardus | reverse complement strand
GCTACTACACACACACACACACACACACACACACACACACACACACATACACACAAACACACACACATGCACACAAACACATTTCCTCATACAACATGAGCACACATCGAGGTCCAGTCTTTACACTTTACACAATGCTGGAGAAAGCAGCTTGTCAGAGGTGCTTCATCCCATCACTCCAAGTGAAGACGCAAACATGTCGGAAAAAGTGAGTGAG
>NW_024682969.1:0-502 GCF_008729295.1 Plectropomus leopardus | reverse complement strand
TAAAGATGTTATATTTTTTCTTACATTTCTTTTATATATCTCTCTTATATATCTATTAAATTGATCATAATACGATGTGTATAAAACAAGCTCTGGCATTATGAAATTATTGTTATTATTATTATTGTTGTTGTTGTTGTTGTTGTTGTTGTTGTTGTTGTGTTGTCATTTTATTATTATTATTTTTTCTGTTTTCTTCGTTTATGTATCTGTATGTATTTCTGTTAATGAACTCGTGTGCGCTAAAGGAAATTTAAAAAAAGACTTCAACAACCAGCAACACCTGCGACCGGAAATTAAAACACAAAACCGGAAACGGAAAAACAAGAAGACGGGCGCCATGTTCAAATGCCTGCAGGTGGAGCCACGTCAGAAGGAGCCAGGTGAGGTTGATGTTCAACGATTAAAAACTACTTTTTAATGCAAAACGGACCGGTGGGACTCTTCGAAGATACGAAGCCACTTTTTCTTTGTTTTAATGGATACAACGTTAGCAACGTAG
>NW_024682967.1:0-210 GCF_008729295.1 Plectropomus leopardus | reverse complement strand
TGAGCTCAGATTAACCCTTTAGAGACTGTGTCTCATTTTAGTCTCTTTTCTTCTTCCTGTTGTGATAACTGTGTGTGTGTTGATGCATGTGTCCTAAATGTAGTCCAGATTGTGTATTTGAGTGTAATCAGTGAATTTGCAGCTCAGCTCCTACAATAAGTCTAAAATACACTGTGCAAACTAAATAGTTACATTCAGACTGTTCAGGTC
>NW_024682966.1:0-935 GCF_008729295.1 Plectropomus leopardus | reverse complement strand
TTCACTCATTTAAATAACTGAAGCATACGGTGTACATCAGAGGTGAGGTCATGGAGGTGGTAGTGTTTCAGGGTCATCTTCAAGATCTCACCTGTGTTACCAGCAAAGTACTATATGGGGTTTTTTTTAAAGACGAAATGGCCCCAAAATAGCAAGAAGTTAAAAGTACAAGAAAATTTCCTGAAAACTATTTAAAAACAACAACAAAAAAACAGAACAAAAAATGACAATAAATAGGAATTTAACAGGGCAAACACAACTTTGAGCAAATATTAAAAAATTACAGTAATTCTGTAGCATAATTTTAATAATTGGGATAATTATACGTATATTTTTTCCCCATACATTTTTCCTTAGCTTTTTTTTTAAAAAAAAAAAAAAAACATTTCCAAATCTACTAATTTCTTGCAATTATTGATACATTTCTTGCCAAAGAGCTCATGCAACTAATTGCTCAGGTTTCAGAGAGTTTAAAACTTGTGAAATGCATCTGAAAGCAGCACAAGAAATGTCGCTCCAGAAGGTGAAATTACAGTGGAAAACTCATGTTTTATGATGTGCACTTCTTTTTTTCTGTTTTAATTGAATCACTTTTTTTACATGCTTGGTCATAAGTTTGGGGGCTACGAGGGTATACGTATATAATGCAACATACGTCCACCAATTGAGATTTGGGAATCCTGTTTCTACTGTGAGAATTATTTGGGCAAGTTCCTTGCCATACTTCATCTGGGATGGATCTGCTCTCCAGACATTCATTGGTCAGCACTTATTTTTCTTGATACAAAAACATTTAAAAACGTGTCACATCTAAAACAATTAGCCTTGTATTTACCTAAACAGTGAATTATTAAGCAGGACTGTAACAACAGAGGGAGGCAAGGACATTTCATTTTCCTTCCTTCCTGCTCAGGTTTTGCAGATAATCTTAATAA
>NW_024682965.1:0-609 GCF_008729295.1 Plectropomus leopardus | reverse complement strand
GACACTCACTGGATCTTTTTCTCGTTACTAAAAGTTATGACGAGAAGTGTTTCTTACTGAAATAGTTGTTAGTAACAAGGACATTTCTGATATATAGCAGTGACACTCAACTCACGGCCCGTGGGCTAAATCTGGCCATTTTCTAATTCACATTGAAAATAAAGTGATGGACTCTGTAAATAGTTTTTGTCCTTTTAGTCTCCATAAGGTGTCAGAGACATAAAACGCATCAACCTAGAGCTTGTTGATCAAAAATAGAGCCAGAGGAGGATCCCCCACACCCCCGACAGAGGACACAGCTGAGACACTGATGTCCTAAAATCACAGAAACATTCGAAAATTCAAGAAATGTCCTAAAATTCTGGAGACATCTGAAAATTTCCAGAAAATACCTAAAATCCCAGAAATGTCCTAAAATCCAAGAAACATTGTAAAATCTGAGAAATTACTAAAATCCTTGAAACATCCTAAAATTCAACAAATGTCTAGAAATGTCTAAAAATCCTTCACATGTCACTAAATTCTAGAAATGTTCTGAAATCCTAAAACCTTTCTAATATTTAAAAAAATACCCTTAAATCCTAGAAATATCCTGAAATCTGGGATACA
>NW_024682963.1:0-314 GCF_008729295.1 Plectropomus leopardus | reverse complement strand
CGACAGCGGCAGCGATGGGAGGAGATCTGTGTGTGTGCATGTGTGCGCGTGTGTGTGTGTGTTTCATAATGAGGCCATATGCTATTGTGCTACAAGCCACATACACACACACACACACATACACACACACACACACACACACACATTTCCACATGTGCATACAGACACTCACACACGCCCCTCCCCATGTGGTCACCTTTTCAGTGTCCATCAGGATTGTCGGCCTAATCCTCGTCGGATCATCTCATCAATGCCTAGGCTGTTTATGTGTAATGGATCCCATCTAACTCCCTTTTTCCCCAACCCCCCATCCT
>NW_024682962.1:0-1446 GCF_008729295.1 Plectropomus leopardus | reverse complement strand
CATCAGTCTCTCCTGGTCCGTGCGTTGCTGTGGTTTTCAGGATGGGACGGGGCTGTTGGCTGGTTCTGCTGAAAGATATGGAAATGTTCTGCCTGTCATACTGTAAATGTCATATCATTCTAGTATCTGTAGTGTTCGTGTCAGTGGCACCTTTGGGAAACATCATTTTTGGGCATATTTTTGTCATATTTTGCTGTACGATCCAGGATATTTTAGCTTTTTATTGGTCTCGTTTAAGCTGTAAACATTTTTTTTCTCAGCTTCCTCTGTGACATACCGTGTGTCTGTATGGTAGGTATCTGTTTTCACGTTAGCTTTCAAAAACCCATTGTGACCAAGGTCCAACTGCACAGACACGTTTAATCAGTTCAGTTTTAGACACATGATAGCAGCACGTTATCATCCCCAATCGTCACATTTTGCCACTTTACAGTGGATTTACGCGTCTACATATTACACTCTGGGTATTCTTCTGCGTCTGCTGTTGATGTTCCAGGGTGCTGCCACCATGATGTCAGCACAAGCACATGGTGGGATTATGCTGTATGTATTTATGCTTAGGCAACAAAAGTACATGACAACCAACACCAGGATGTCGACAAACGCTAATGCACGAATGGTTTGGATTAGGCAAAAGAAGCACATGTTAAGATGTAGAAAAAACATCACATTCAGACAGGAAGCAAACCTCAGACTTTTGCATGAAAGTCCGGGAATGAAGTCAGTCTGGGCTTTGCCAGAAAAACACAAGGTCATCCACTAAAAAAAAAGATAACTCTCAATAAACTCTGAGCTTTTACTGCTGTGCAACATGACATCATCTGGCAAGGAGATACGTTGGCCAATCACATGCATGCAAGAGCAGATTTTGACTGGATTACTTTATAATGTGAGTGTCATATTTTTGCAGTTTACCTCTCGATCCATCCTGTTCTCCCACCAAATTCGTCAAATAGTACCACTCTGTTAGTGTTTTCAGTGCTTAAATTTGCTTGGATAGAGCAGGTGGTGTTGTTTTGTATGCTTGTTATTATGTGCCTGCGGACAGCGGGACAGCACCGGCTGCGTCCACATGCAAAGCACACTAGCGCCGTCACTTGAGAACACAGCCGGACAGCGCATGAAAAGCTGAAGGACAGGGTCATGTAATAAAGCCTGTGTAAACTACATAATATAAATAGCGTGAGTTTGCTTAATAGGTGGGTGGCATGTGCTTCTCTTGCCTTATCCCAACCACCGTGATGGTCTGCGCTGTTGTGTAAACATAGGGACCGTGCTGCTCATCCCACCATGTGCATTTGTTGAGATCATGGTAACAGCATCCCGCATCGTAAACAGCCGACACAAAAGGATACCTCAATCATAAGTAGACCTGGAGGGTCACTAACAGAGCGGCACTGTGTGATGAGTTGGGATGAGAACGTGTTGCTCGATCATTGTGACGAA
>NW_024682961.1:0-649 GCF_008729295.1 Plectropomus leopardus | reverse complement strand
GTGTGTGTGTGTGTGTGTGTGTGTGTGTGTGTGTGTGTGTGTGTCACAGTCACGTGATGAGGGAACTCATAGAGACAGAAAGAATCTACGTGGAGGAGCTGCTGTCAGTTCTGCTGGTGAGAAAAGACCATCCTTTTTAAAAAAAAAAAAAGAAAAAAAAAAGTCAAACAAAAATAGAAAAACTTAACGGTTCTTCTTCTTCTTCTTCCTGGTAATATTGCATATTCACAAACCATATAATTCCTGATTGTGTTGCTATGATAAAATTTTGCAGGGTTACAGGGCTGAGATGGACAACCCAGCTCTGTCAGGGCTTCTGCCTCCGATCCTACGCAGCAAGAGAGACATCCTTTTTGGAAACATGCCTGAGATCTACAACTTTCACAGCAGGCAAGTAATCAATGACTTGCAACGCACATCGACCTGTTAGAGACAAAGCTGTGTCTTGATGGAGCTGTATGTGATATTTAGATCATTAATATAGCAGCAAACCACTAATTGCTATGTAAAGATATAGAAGAATAAAAGCATCCTGAGGAGAACATTAATTAATTCTCTGGTTCTGGCTGGGCGAAATCGATTCATCAATGGATTGCAATATGTTTTTTTTTTTTTTTTTTGCCAATTCAATATCGATTCATATAATCCT
>NW_024682960.1:0-420 GCF_008729295.1 Plectropomus leopardus | reverse complement strand
CGCCTCTCACCGGTGGCAACTCCAGAGTGGAAGAGAGTCCATCCCCTGTCGAGAAGAGAGGTTCCGGAGCCCAAGCCATGCGTCAAGGTGAGGCCGACTATATCTAGTCGGAACTTCTCAACTTCGCACACCAGCTCAGGCTCCTTCCCAGACCGCCAAGGTCCCCGCCTTTGGCTGCCACCCAGCTCACATGGCACCCGACCCCTACAGCCCCTGCTACGGGTGGTGAGCCCACGGGAAGGAGGTCCGAGGGCGCCGCGGCCGGTGACCCGCGTCCGGGCGAGGGAAATGACTGAAAAAGTAAGCCTATAGTATGGCAACAATGTCAAAATTTAACAAGAGCCAAAACAGCTGAAAAGACCTCAAAACAACAGAAAGTAGTGTGCTGAGACACACCATAGCAAAAGACATTGCAAAAAC
>NW_024682958.1:0-410 GCF_008729295.1 Plectropomus leopardus | reverse complement strand
TTCTGTCATTTGACACACAGGTGACACTTTCCCACAATCCACCTCTCCTCTGTCCCCTCCATTTCCTCTCCTTCTATCCCTCCTCTGTCTCCTCTCCTCGTCTCCTCCCTCCTCTCTCTGCTTCCTTCTCTCCTCCTTTTATTTCTGCCTGCTCCTCCTCCTCCTCCTCCTCCTCCTCCTCCTCTTCCTCTGGCTGTTTTGTTCTGTCGTCCTATTCACACCTCCGCTCACACACACACACACACACACACGAGGGGGGACACCTGACTCTCCTCTTTTATCCTCAAACACAAGAAGAAGAAGAAGAGGAGGAGGAAGAGGAGGAGGTGACATCATTGTCGAACCTGCTTCAGGTGTGAAACCTTTTATTGGAGGTTTTATAACACACACACACACACACACACACACAC
>NW_024682957.1:0-889 GCF_008729295.1 Plectropomus leopardus | reverse complement strand
AAAAAAAAAAAAGAAAAAGAAAAATGAAAAAACAAACAAAAATCCCTCAAAGAAGTGCTAAAATCTCAGAGGGTTAAATTAGGGATTCACATGGATGTTCCTGGACACGAACCAGAGAGACAGACGAGATTTTCACTCCTGCAGCCTCACAGCGGCCGCTGACAGTCCGGCACAGAGACGAGGTCAGAGCGAAGTTATCCGCTCGCTCTCTCATGATGTCGAGTTTGAGATTTAACGGTTCAGTTTGAGCTGGAAGAGAAATATCAATAGACGGCGAGCTGGACCCCTCGCTGAGCCTCCGCATGCATTTTTAATAACATTTGGTTCTCGGTGGAGCCAAAACTTTGGATCAGAAGTTTCCGTGTTTACGAGTCTGAGCGTGTGTGTGTGTGTGTGTGTGTGTGTGTGTGTGTGTGTGTGTATGTGTGTGTGTGTGTGTTTCTCACAGCTGTACGTCGAGCAGCACCCGTTTGTCCTCCCCGACGTGTATCCTCCAGCTGCAGTCCTCTCCCTCTCCGTACCACTCCGGCCAGTTTGGAGACAGGATCACCCCACCGGGACCAGTCAGGTCCCCCCCGCACTGAGCTGCAGAGACAGAGAGGACGGGGTTAATTTCTCAGATTTGTAGCCTGAAATGTCTGTGTTTCCCCAGTTTAACCCCTTCAAAACTGCCCAAAAATGGCTTGGTTTTTTTTTCCAAAAAGCAGCTTAATAATAAATGGTCCAAAAAAAGTAAAAATGTAAAAAAAAAAAAAAAATTCCTAAAAATAAGCCAAAAGAAAAAAGAAAAATCTACCAACAAAAAAAGGAGCAAAAAAATAAATATATATATATTTTCCTATAACATAAATCTTTTCTTATTTTTCTTGAGTTTTAAGTTCCTTTAAAC
>NW_024682956.1:0-301 GCF_008729295.1 Plectropomus leopardus | reverse complement strand
CTAGGGCTGGGCTTATGGAAAAATGTCTTATCACCATCTTTTTTTTTTATATCAGTTGATATCGATATCAGTGTTTCCTCTACACTCATTTAGGAGTGGCGGCCCGCCACTCCTAAATCCTATCCGCCGCTCCTTCAAATGTCGTTTTTTTTTGGTTGTTTTTTTTTTTTTAAATTGCAAATACACCACCGCCGCATCACAGCACAGTCCTGCACTGCGTTGGGTGTCGCGAGTGCTGAGGCAGATAACTATCTTGCTCCGTATCTACTCTTTGGGGTAGATAGCACCGCCCCCCCCAACA
>NW_024682955.1:0-513 GCF_008729295.1 Plectropomus leopardus | reverse complement strand
TAACTGAAGCGTTTAAATAAATGAAATAAAAAGTAATGTCAAGTAAAGTACCTTTTAAATTTATACTTGAGTACAGAACAAGAGTAAATGTACTTAGTTACATTCCACCACTGTTCCTGAGTCACTGCTCTGTCATCTTAATGTAATCCCCAGAAATCAGGAGCCATACCCAGTGCCTTACTGGCATCATTATTACTGTGTGTGTGTGTGTGTGTGTGTGTGTGTGCGTGCGTGCGTGTGTGTGCGTGTGTGCCAGTCAGTGCTGTACACATCTAGTATAACAGATTCCTTCCTGACCACAGCTACATGTGTTGCATGTTTTATCGTTGTAAACAGCTGCCTCACACATGCTGTGGACTACACAGGAGACATGAGAGCTACACTTTGTGCTGTGAGTCACTGTCTAGCCAACGGTGCGCTGACACACTCTCCACAGCATTACCGAGGATCTAAGCTCTTAATCTGACTGCTGCAGAAAACAATAGTGTCCTCAGATCACAGCTTTTAAAGATC
>NW_024682954.1:0-535 GCF_008729295.1 Plectropomus leopardus | reverse complement strand
TAACTGAAGCGTTTAAATAAATGAAATAAAAAGTAATGTCAAGTAAAGTACCTTTTAAATTTATACTTGAGTACAGAACAAGAGTAAATGTACTTAGTTACATTCCACCACTGTTCCTGAGTCACTGCTCTGTCATCTTAATGTAATCCCCAGAAATCAGGAGCCATACCCAGTGCCTTACTGGCATCATTATTACTGTGTGTGTGTGTGTGTGTGTGTGTGTGTGCGTGCGTGCGTGTGTGTGCGTGTGTGCCAGTCAGTGCTGTACACATCTAGTATAACAGATTCCTTCCTGACCACAGCTACATGTGTTGCATGTTTTATTGTTGTAAACAGCTGCCTCACACATGCTGTGGACTACACAGGAGACATGAGAGCTACACTTTGTGCTGTGAGTCACTGTCTAGCCAACGGTGCGCTGACACACTCTCCACAGCATTACCGAGGATCTAAGCTCTTAATCTGACGGGTGTGTTCATCATATAGATCTGCTGCAGAAAACAATAGTGTCCTCAGATCACAGCTTTTAAAGATC
>NW_024682953.1:0-346 GCF_008729295.1 Plectropomus leopardus | reverse complement strand
CCTGTCTTGCCCTAATCCTCTTCCATGCCCGTAATGCCAAATTTGGGGAAATGCATAAAAACACAAATCTACACTGTAAAGTCTGTGTGTGTGTGTGTGTGTGTGTGCGTGCGCTTTACAAAGCTTTTCTTCACAGGCCAGCAGGAAATGTGCATTGACTTTACCTCACAGCGATGAGCTTGATGCAGCTCCTGTTGTGGTGTTTGCAGCACACTGACAGAAAAATGGTGCATTGTGGGATCTTTGTGGAGACAGGACACCTGTGCTGACAGGTGTGACTGTAGCGATAACATTTTGAATCTTCAGCGTGGACTCTACTCAGTCAGGTTTTTATAGGTCTCTTTGA
>NW_024682952.1:0-455 GCF_008729295.1 Plectropomus leopardus | reverse complement strand
ATCCTCACTGTAGTTTAAAACTTGGGTTAATATATGAGTTTCAGCAGTTCTATAGTTCTTCCTGCAGGGGGAGTGAAAAACCAGTTTTGAGTCTCCTAGTGGTCTTTTTCCAAGTTGATTTCTTTTGTCTTGATGCATTCTTCCTCTGTCAAAAATGAGACATCCAAGTTCACAAAGAAAATTATATATTGAATGCTTAAACGCACCTACCTTTTGTTTTTCTTTATTTTCAGAGACATACTGAGAGATAAAAACAAGAAACGTACATTTGTGTGTGCATGCGTGTGTGTGTGTGTGTGTGTGTGTGTGTATTTACAGAAAGCCTGTAGATGGATTATGTGTGTCAGCACCTGCTGGGCGGTGACACTGCAGCTGCAGCTACAAACCACCTGTCTCTGCCTGCTGAGTCTGTTACATTTTTGCTTAAACACACCCCACCTTAACCATCATGAAAA
>NW_024682951.1:0-1072 GCF_008729295.1 Plectropomus leopardus | reverse complement strand
CTAGAGAAGGTACATCTTATAGACCAACTATGACCCCTTGACCGTACATCAACAGCAGTTGTACCTTAAAGAACATGAATGTACCCCAACCGTACCCCTTTTTCTGACAGTGTAGTGTGATAGTATGGGTATTGGAATGCCCCGACAACTTATGGTAACAACCAAAAAGAACCAAACCCCTAATTGCTTGAAGCGCTCACTATGTAGCGGCTCCATCTCCCTGACATCATCACAGTTATTGACATGCCTACAGGTCCTGAGTGTCAATGTGTGTATTTTAGTGTATCTGTGTATGTAAGGATTACGAGGGTGAAAAAAACAGTTTTTCCCCATTGAGGGATTAATAATTAAAAATATTATTGTATCAATATTAATTCAGGCTAAAAAAGAAAAAAACAAATGACAGATTTTAAGAAAATAAAAACACGATATATCTTATGTGAGAGGCAAGAGAGATGAGACAGAGATAGAGATAAATAGAGATATAGTTGGAAAGATGAGGGAAAGACACTGTAAGGTGATAAATGGAGGGATAGTCATGGCACAGCGGCCATTAAAGATAACCAGACATGTCAGCATGGCAGCCATGACAGATAATCAAACAGATCGGTTGGCACGGCGGCCAACCAAAAACCCAACACAAACATGAAAACTTCTACTTTTTGTAGATCTTGCAGGGTGGCGATAGCTCAGTTTGCCAGGACTTGACGTGGTAACTGGAGGATAGTGCCCTTGAGCAAGACACTAAAGTTCGAACTATTTGGAGCACTGAGTATGTGTCAGCTCCATCAGTCTCACATTTCCCTCCAACTATTGCATGTCTATAGACCAATTTGGTGTTTGTATTCAAAGATGACATGCCTTGTGGGTGGAGCCTAACTGGGGGCAGAAAAGCTCTGACGGTTCTGCACTATCTAACTGGTAGTATGAACGCCAAATCAAAAATATGGACAATATAGGTGCCTTCTTCGGTTATTTTCACAAGTTCGAGCAGCAGACAGGTTCTCCTACATGAAGAAATTACCCATGACGCATTTCCATGATGAAATTTAGCCCTAATTTAATGTGCCAT
>NW_024682950.1:0-278 GCF_008729295.1 Plectropomus leopardus | reverse complement strand
TGTGTGTGTGTGTGTGTGTGTGTGTGTATGTGTGTGTGTGTGTAGAAGACCACTCTGAAGTAGATCCCCCTTGCTGTTCAGTGACTTGTTTGAATGAGATTGCATGTGGCCAGTTCAAGGCAGAGGTACTGACTGAGGCTGGGCGGCTTGGCTCACTTAATGTGTGTGTATGTGTGTGTGTGTGTGTGTGTGTGTGTGTAGGTATGTGTGGGATTAGTGGCTTTGGCCACAGCTAATCTGCGAGTCCCCAGGGAGTCTGCAGAGCCCACCACTGGACT
>NW_024682949.1:0-433 GCF_008729295.1 Plectropomus leopardus | reverse complement strand
TGTGTGTGTGTGTGTCTGTGTGTGTGTGTGTGTCTGTGTGTGTGTCTGTGTGTGTGTGTTGTGTTGTCCTTCTCTTGTGTCCCTGTTGTTGCTGTCTTCTGTGTGTCCCTTTCTGTCTGTGCACGTTGTTTAATGTGCTCGCTCTTCACTGTGTTTCATCTGTGTTTCTCTGATTGTTAGTGTGTATCCAGATGGTGTGTGCCTTGTTTTGCTTCAGTGTGTGTGTGTGTGTGTGTGTGTGTGTGTGTGTGTGAGTATTGCCGAGGGTCCGCGGGGAAACGAAACAAGCATCAGACCTTGTAGCTGCTGTCAACCAATCACACATCAAGGCCCCTGTAGTTCAGCCAATTGATGATCAAGGCTCTGGCCCTGAGTCCCACAGGAGGCGGAGCCAACACTCACTTCCCAGAAGTGTGTGTGTGTGTGTGTGTGT
>NW_024682948.1:0-324 GCF_008729295.1 Plectropomus leopardus | reverse complement strand
TATCGGTACTTTAATCTGCATAAATCATCTAAATACTATTTTGACATAATTCCCTTAAATAATTCCCTAATTCAAACCTTCGGTGACGTCTCTGTCCTGCACGGACGTTTCAGCGTTCGTTACGTTTCTCTTCTGGTTTAATTCAAGTTTTTCCTTGAATTTGTCGCCCGTCTGATTGTGAAGAAAGGCTCGCTTGTTTTCTGAAATCTGCTTGAGTCGCACACATGACAACATGACATGCCTGTAAACGTGTGGAGACGTGCAGAGCACCATGGAAAGCGCCGCTTACACGCCATGTTTACGATAAATCGCTCAGGAGCAGGA
>NW_024682947.1:0-885 GCF_008729295.1 Plectropomus leopardus | reverse complement strand
GTGTGTGTGTGTGTGTGTGTGTGTGTGTGTGTGTGTGTGTGTGTGTGCGTGCATGTGCGTGCATGGGTGCGTGCGTGCATGTGTGTGTGCAGGTGGAGGTGGAGGAGGCGAGCGGTGATGGGCAGATTCACAGCATGGACCCTCAGCTGGAGCGTCAGGTGGAGATCGTCAGGAACCTGGTGGACTCATACCTGTCCATTATCCACCGCACTGTCAGAGACCTGATCCCCAAGACCATCATGCACCTGATGGTCAACAACGTACGCCACACACACACACACACACACACACACACACACAGAGGAAGTGATGTCATGAGTCATGTGACCTGCTCTGTGCTCCTCAGACTAAAGAGTTCATCCACTCTGACCTGCTCGCTCAACTTTACTCCTGCGGAGACCAGAACACCCTGATGGAGGAGTCCCAGGAGCAGGTGAGACACATCAGAGACACATAGAGACATCAGAGACAGACAGAGACAGACAGTAGATGTCCAAGGTTTAAATATGCAGAGAGGAGAAGAGAGGACAGGTTTGATTGGACACTTGTTGTCCAATGAGATCAGAGAAACTGACTTCAAATGTTAAATCCTCGTGTCTCTCTGTCCTCCTGTCTGTCCCTCTGTCCTGTCCCTCAGGCTCAGCACAGGGACGAGATGTTGAGGATGTACCACGCTCTGCGTGAAGGTCTCAGCATCATCGGTGACATCAGCACCTCCACCATCACCACGGCGATGCCGCCGCCGGTCGACGACTCGTGGCTGCAGGTGACCGGGATGCCGTCGGGACGCAGGTAACCTAGCAACAGGTCAGCCGTCCCTCAGACGCCATGTGTCCAACCCCCCAGTCACTCTGCTGTCTCTGCAGGTCCCCCATGTCCAGCCCC
>NW_024682945.1:0-347 GCF_008729295.1 Plectropomus leopardus | reverse complement strand
CGATCAGGGTTTCCTTGGAGCCGTCTTGGCTCTGTTCACTCCTGCTGCCGACCCTCAGGCCAACAGACAGAAGGTAGAGCCAGGCAGCAGGTCGACAGTTCAACTCCCTGACACACACACACACACACACACACACACACACAGGGTTAACCCAGGAACACACTCTGAACCTTAAATGTTCGTCCACACGACACCCAAAGCTATAAGCAGGTAAAAGGGAGCTTTCTATTTATTTTCTATTTCATTTAGCAGACGCTTTTATCCAAAGCGACGTACAACACAAGCAAGAATTTAGACTTAAGGGAAAAAAACCCTTAGTAAGTGCAAAAAGTGCTTCAGGTGTGATT
>NW_024682944.1:0-253 GCF_008729295.1 Plectropomus leopardus | reverse complement strand
ATAACGAGATAATATCTCGTTATATCGAGAAAACGGCTTGTAAAAAAAAAAAAAAAAAAAAAAAAAACTCGTCCCTTTAAGCCTTCCGTATGGTTGTCTTCCTTTTGCATTTTATTTTTTTAAACAATTATACAAACTTAACAGGCTTCTTTTTTGGACAAAATTCAAGTTTTATTTCCCCCCGGCAGTTGTTCTCTTAGCTCGTTTGGTTATTTTAACTGTGTACTTCTCTAATGAGGGACAAGACTGTTTA
>NW_024682943.1:0-397 GCF_008729295.1 Plectropomus leopardus | reverse complement strand
CGATCAGGGTTTCCTTGGAGCCGTCTTGGCTCTGTTCACTCCTGCTGACGACCCTCAGGCCAACAGACAGAAGGTAGAGCCAGGCAGCAGGTCGACAGTTCAACTCCCTGACACACACACACACACACACACACACACACACAGGGTTAACCCAGGAACACACTCTGAACCTTAAATGTTCGTCCACACGACACCCAAAGCTATAAGCAGGTAAAAGGGAGCTTTCTATTTATTTTCTATTTCATTTAGCAGACGCTTTTATCCAAAGTGACGTACAACACAAGCAAGAATTTAGACTTAAAGGAAAAAACCCTTAGTAAGTGCAAAAAGTGCTTCAGGTGTGATTGGTCACAGGTATTGCCGACTAGTGGCAGAAGAAGTGCCGCACAGCCCCCCC
>NW_024682942.1:0-424 GCF_008729295.1 Plectropomus leopardus | reverse complement strand
CCCCATTTGTTAACATTGGGAAAGAGACCTCCTTAAATCACTGGATAATTTTTTTTGAGACATGTTGACTTTTCAGAACGCATTTTTTTATAGCCATTATTAAAAACATTAAGTCTGAAAGACGTAAAATGCACCATTTTCCGAATCAAGATTTGGAATTCGGTGTTTCTCCAGACATAAAATGAATGCGCATCGGACCCGCGGGACTCTACCGTGAGAACGTTCTTGTCTTACTGTGTCTGTATCAGAGACCGTATATACAGTCTACGGTCTGCATTCAAACTACCAGTTATCAGTGAGCAGCTCGGAGCACTAGTGACAGTTACTGAAAGGTACTGAACGTAGTATTTTTTAAAGTTAAGCTGTGTAATAAAACACGGGGCAATATTACCACCACCACCTTTTATTACCTTTTTATGGGCAC
>NW_024682941.1:0-664 GCF_008729295.1 Plectropomus leopardus | reverse complement strand
ATGCGAAAGACGCCTGGTGCTTCCAGCCCAGCACGGCTCTAAATCACGGCTGTGCGGCACTTCTTCTGCCACTAGAAGGCAATACCTGTGACCAATCACACCTGAAGCACTTTTTGCACTTACTAAGGGTTTTTTCCTTAAGTCTAAATTCTTGCTTATGTTGTACGTCGCTTTGGATAAAAGCGTCTGCTAAATGAAATTGTAGAATTGTAGAATTGTAAATATGTGGACTAAAAGTCTGTGTGTTAGTCTTTTAAATCTTCAAGATAAGTCATAAGTCACAGAGGCTTGTGTACAGCTATTGACACACTGAAGCACTTAATACACCGGGACTGCACAGTTTTACAACTTGTTTGCCTTTTGTTTGTCTGTGCTGAAGAATACACGTAATCATTTGGTAAGAAAATATAAGAGTTATTTGCCTAAAGACAGGGTGTAGTTATCTGGTATAATTGTACCTTACTACAGCTAAATATTTATTGTTGGTAGAAACTGAAATGACAATATTTCTTTATTTTGGATTACAAATCATGATGTTTGAAAGTCATGTTTGCATAATTGTGTAATAGGGCTGCACAATTTAACAAATATATCTAACTGCAATTATTTTTGACAGATACTGCAATTGTGATATGATTCAGAGAGTTTTTTTTTTTTTTTTTTT
>NW_024682940.1:0-1095 GCF_008729295.1 Plectropomus leopardus | reverse complement strand
TGCAGAGGACGAGGACAAACTTAGTGACAGGAATGATCTTTTCTTTTTGTAAATTTCAGCTCCTTAGCCGCCGAAATGCAAAGCTCCCGCAGGTGCATGCACACATTTTTTTCAAACTTCGAGAATGAAGAAAAACTCTGAATTTTACAAGAAAGTAGTTGAAATTTTAAATGAAAAAAATCCTTGTGTTTTTTTATAATAAAGTTGTAATTTCGCGAGAATTGTATTATCGAAGTAAACGTATTGCCAGCAAACTATAAAACAGGCCAGAGCACAGGCAGCCTCCTCAGCAACTGGAAACAATGGCTGCCAGTTTTATATTTAAAATTATAACTTTACTTTTGTAATATTGCTTTTACAACTTTTTTCTCATAATATTACAACTTTATTCTTAGAATCTACCTTAATTTTTCTAACATGGCCCTAATCCTTCTTCGTAGGTGCAACTATCGTCAGAAATGGTATATAATATTCAAAACTATGTTTTCATTATTTAAGAATTACCCAAATTAAGAATTATTGTGTTTTCGTCATTAGCCTTTTGTATCCAAATACATAAGTGTGCCATGTTCAGAATGGAAAACAAAAAACTGGCTCTCAACACGGTCATTCACATTTTCACTTCGGCCGTCGCAGTTCTCCTATACGCATGGCACATAGGAGAAGTTTCAGTGCAGCAACGTCACTGCAAAATACCTATAAACTAGACCTTTACAAGAACATTTTTCTTCACTGTTGAGGAAGAGCCATACAGTAAGAGATTTTATTTCACCACAACACCACAATGGACTGAGAGTCTGTGACGTTCAGCTCGGCGCTGAATATTAATGCTCTAAAAGGTCCATCTGTGGCTTCCACATTTCCCCGTATTCAGGAAATCATGTGCAGCTAAGAAAGCAAATCTAAGACCCTCTGACTTTAACTAACCGCATCTCATTTTAGATTGCACGAGATAGCACTGTCATCCTAACCCACGATCCTTTATCCATTTAGTCACTGAGTGAGGTTTTTCAGAAACAGAGATGAAACCTCTTTTAATCACTGTTTCACTTTGACACTGTGAGAGATGTAAAGGTCTCAGACAGCACATTCTGC
>NW_024682939.1:0-287 GCF_008729295.1 Plectropomus leopardus | reverse complement strand
AAGGCTATAGTATGGCAAACATGGCAAACAATGATGTGTCCCAAAAACTGCTTTAAACACTTCAAATCAGCATGAAATAGCATGCTGAGACACGCCATAGCATTAAAACCTGCAGAAATTCCCAAGGCAAAAATGTCAAAAGATGACATGACCCCAAAACAAGTAAAAACACTTCAAATCAGTATGAAATAGCATGCTGTGACATGCCATAGCATTGAAACCTGCAGAAATTCCCAAAAACACCAGAATATAGCATGTCAAAAAATGACCAAAACAGCAAGGCTATA
>NW_024682938.1:0-925 GCF_008729295.1 Plectropomus leopardus | reverse complement strand
CACACACACACACACACACACACACACACACACGTGCGCACGCACTTGACCTTCATGCCAAATTTCAGCCTCCCTGGGCAAAAACTGTGGTTGGCAAAGGGTGGGGTCGCGGCTAAAACCCTCTGATATAGCCTCGCTCTGCTACCCGCCCTGAGTCAGCAGACGGACAAAGTTAGTAATTAACTTGTGAACATTAAGGAGCATTTAGAAGCTGAATATACAAATGAGCAGAGCTAGAAGAAGAGTGAATGTTGAACTTTCATTCACCAGGTAGGCAGAAACATGATTACAAATGAACGATAGTGTCGCTTCATATTCTAAGCAGCTGCATTTGGCCACCAGTTATATCATGACCCACAAGAAGCTGGTTTTACATGATAAACTGTGCTTTATGTTATTTAATACTGTCAAAAGGTGGATTTTTATAGGTTTTTACTCTAAAGCCATTGTATCCACGGTTGTAACTCTGCCTCATAATGCCATTAATCCCGACTATCTATTGTGTATCACAGCTCCTGCAGCTATTAATCCTGAAAGGTTTCATCATGACAGTATAGAGTACAGGACTAATGTTGCCGCTGTACATACAGTACGTACACAACGTCTTTGCTCATGAGGTCACACTGTGAGTCATGTGTCACACGAGGTATGTTTTATGTAATGCATTAGCTGAGCATTGACAGGGACAGTGTTTGTCACTCAGGTCACACACACACACACACACACACACACACACACACACAATGTCACACTCCTTTAAGTTTAGATTAGGGTGAGTGTGAGGGGACGAGTCACGGCACAAAGAGAGGTGACCTTTGGCGTGCAGAGTCGAAGTGACAAGTCTTTGTTGATAATTAGAAATTCCTTTCTATTTTCAGTGTGTGTGTGTGTGTGTGTGTGTGTGTGTGTGTGTGTGTGTGTGTGT
>NW_024682937.1:0-267 GCF_008729295.1 Plectropomus leopardus | reverse complement strand
AAAGCAAGGAGTGATTAGTGAGGAAACTGTAGCGCAGGCACGCACACGCACACACACACACACACACACACACATGCACACACACACACACACACACAAAAACTGGGAGTTTAAGAGAGAGGAGCAGGTCAGCAGCCTTTAAATGATGGAAACAGGAATGTATTGTTAGTTTGTTTGAGTATAATTTTAAACTGTCATGTTTCTGCGTGTGGGAGTGTGTTTTTATGTGGTGTGTGTGTGTGTGTGTGTGTGTGTGTGTGTGTGTGT
>NW_024682936.1:0-308 GCF_008729295.1 Plectropomus leopardus | reverse complement strand
GGTAAAAACAAAAAACACTGCTACAATATGCGGGACACAACTCAACATGCTGCTTTTTGCTGTTCAGTTTATATGCAAATATTTTAATACGGATGTTGTTTCAACTCGCCACTGTAGATCTCTGACTTTGATAAGAAATAATGACAGCAGAGCGCACTGTTGCGCTCTGCAAACCTGTGAGAGTGAAACAGCAGCTCCACAGAAAGTGACGGTCAACCTTATCAATATTCATCTACATTAATGATGCTAAGGAATCTACCAATTAATAGTGTTTTTAACTCATTATTTATTACTCTTTTTTTTTTAAA
>NW_024682935.1:0-631 GCF_008729295.1 Plectropomus leopardus | reverse complement strand
GTACTCATACCACCCTGAAAACACCCCCACAAAACAAAATTATAGTAACAACAAAAAACAACTAAAAAACTAAAAGCAAAATGATAAAAATATCAAAAATATAAAACTCTTAATTAAAACTCTTAAATTAAATGTGTGTGTGTGTGTATGTGTGTGTGTATATATATACGTGTATATATATATACACACACACATACACACACACACACATTTAATTTAAGAGTTTTAATTAAGAGTTTTATATTTTTGATATTTTTATCATTTTGCTTTTAGTTTTTTAGTTGTTTTTTGTTGTTACTATAATTTTGTTTTGTGGGGGTGTTTTCAGGGTGGTATGAGTACTTTTACTTGAATGAAGCATCTCCATACTTCTGTCACCACTGGTCAGGAGATTTATTACTCTTTATATAGGCCTGTGGTTTTCCTTAAAAACTGAAACACACAACGGGTTAACATTACCTGCAAGGAACCTGTTAGGAACATGTCCATGTCCTAATAACCGTATTTATAAAGCACCTTTAAAAATAATAATAAAAAGAACATCAAACAGAGAAATTTAAAAGCAAAAAGGAAGAACAAAAATGTCAACAATATTAAAGCAAATAAAAGAAATAAAAGTGAAAAAGAAGGC
>NW_024682934.1:0-540 GCF_008729295.1 Plectropomus leopardus | reverse complement strand
TCATAATTTAGCATGTTGAAAAAGTGGCCAAAAATCGCATACTATAGTATGGCAAAAATGTCAAATTTTGACGTGTCCCAAAAATGGCTAAAAACGACATCTTATAGCTTGTAGAAACGCGTCATGTTATACAAAGTGGAAACAAAGGCCAAAAAAGACCTAAAAAGTCAGAATTTAGCATGTTGAAAAATTGGACAAAAATCGCGTACTATAGTATGGCAAAAATGTCAAATTTTGACATGTCCCAAAAATGGCTAAAAACGACATATTATACCTTGTAGAAACGCGTCATGTTAGACAAAGTGGAAACAAAGGCCAAAAAAGGCCTAAAAAGTCAGAATTTAGCATGTTGAAAAATGGCCAAAAATTGCATACTATAGTATGGCAAAAATGTCAAATTTTGAAATGTTCCAAAAATGGCTAAAAACTGCATATTATAGCTTGTAGAGAAGGACTAATACATACAAAGTCGAAACAAAAGCCACAAAAAGCCAAAAACGTCATAATTTAGCATGTTTAGAAAATGGCCAAAAATCGCAT
>NW_024682933.1:0-403 GCF_008729295.1 Plectropomus leopardus | reverse complement strand
TGGTATTGTATACAGTGTTGAAATAACATCTCAAAACGGCCCAAAAAAACATAAAATAGCATGACGAAAAAGTGACCAAAAAAGCAAGGCTATAGTATGGCAAAAATGTCAAAATTTGACCTGTCCAAAACACAGCTCAAAACCACTTAGTATAGCATGTAGACATGTGGTATAGTATACAGTGTTAAAATAACATCTCAAAACGGCCCAAAAACCCCATAAAATAGCATGTCGAAAAAGTGACCAAAAAAGCAAGGCTATAGTATGGCGAAAATGTCAAAATTGACCCCTCCGAAAAATAGCTGAAAACCACTTAGTATAGCACGTAGAGGCATATTATCGTATACAGTGTTGAAAAAACATCTCAAAATGGCCCCAAAACCCATAAAATAGCATGTTGAAA
>NW_024682932.1:0-463 GCF_008729295.1 Plectropomus leopardus | reverse complement strand
GCTATAGTATGGCGAAAATGTCAAAATTTGACATGTCCCAAAAACTGTTGAAAACCACTTAGTATAGCAGGTAGAGGCATGTTATTGAATACTGTGTGGAAAAAACATCCAAAAACAGCCCAAAAACGCATAAAATAGCATGGTGAAAAATAGACCAAAAAAAAAAAAATCAAGGCTATAGTATGGCAAAAATGTCAAAATTTGACATGTCCCAAAAACTGCAGAAAACCACTTAGTATAGCATGTAGAGACACGTTATAGTGTACTGTGTTGAAAAAACATGCAAGAAATGCCGAAAAACGCATAAAATAACATGTTGAAAAATAGACCAAAAAACAAAAAAAAAGCAAGGCTATAGTATGGCGAAAATGTCAAAACTTGTCATGTCCCAAAAACTGCTGAAAACCACTAAGTATAGCAGGTAGAGGCCTGTTGTTGTATACTGTGTTGAAAAAACATCCAA
>NW_024682931.1:0-356 GCF_008729295.1 Plectropomus leopardus | reverse complement strand
TAAAAAACACATTAAACCACAGGAAATAGCCTTCTAAGACACGCCATAGCAAAGAAAGTTGCAAAAATTGCCAACAAAAGCATTATTTCGCATTTGGAAAAACTGACTGAAAAAGCAAGGCTATAGTATAACAAAAATGTCAAAATGTGACATGTTCTAAAAAAAGCTAAAAACCACATTAAACCAGCGAAAAAAGCCTTCTAAGACACGCCATAGCAAAGAAAGTTGAAAAAAGGGCAAAAAATAGCATAATTTGGCATGTGGAAAAACTTACTCAAAAAGCAAGGCTATAGTATGGCAAAAATGTCCAAATATGACATGTCCTAAAAACAGCTAAAAACGACATTAAACCAAAT
>NW_024682929.1:0-1532 GCF_008729295.1 Plectropomus leopardus | reverse complement strand
ATGTTTCCATTAGCAGCATTTTACATCAGCAATTTCAATTTGCATAATTCGAGGGTTAATGGAAACCTGCCTACAGTCAGTTCAGAAACCACATTTTCTGCATGTTTTAGAATAGATGTTGACTACTGTTGCCTCATTATAGCTGTAGAAACATTATGAGACACTAACATCAAAATCTCATATTTAGTGATGAGCAAGCATCCGATGCTATTACATTTCAGTGTAGCTCTGATATACTCTAAATGGCATTTTTTATATTCAAGTAGTTATTAGGGCTTCAAAAAAATATATCATGAAATAGCAAAATTTAACCCAAAATGAAAAATATATTCCCCAGAACTGAGAGAAGGGACACTGCAAACTCTGTTCCTGTCAGTAACAGGTATACAGTATGAATGAACAGATTCCCCCAAAGAATGTCTGTAATATTTGTGAGAGCTCTGAATTTGTATCATGTTGTGTATGGCTGTGTACCTCCTGCTGCATGCGTCCCAGCCCACTGCTGTCCTGCAGATTGGACAGCAGCTTGTCTAGTGTTTGGGTGACGTGGACATGTTGGTGTGTCTGTCCGCTGCTGCAGAGAGCTGCGAGCACAAGACCCAGACCCAATACACAGCCGGTGCTGAGAGAGAGAGCACAGAGGAGAGGTTCATGAGACCATGAGCTGGCATCAGTCAGCTCACTGCACTGTAAAGATGCACATTGTAGCTTCTATTTTAGCAGGAAATTATATTTCAAAGTAAGAGGGCATTGAAAATTCACTGCATTTAAAACTATTCTGACAATATTGACTCATGCTCACAAGCACTAATTGGAAACCATTAATATAAACCATACAGCATATTGTTATTCCACACTGGTTAGTACTTAAAATGTCTAAGGACTCAGCACTGACTTGTATTCCAGGTCTGGATTGAAGGAGCAGCTTTGGAGAGCCTCCAGAGAGCTGAGGAGGACATCTGTGTCCCTCTCAACAGAGACATCACTGGAGAACAGAGACAGACACACATGTGGATCAGCTCAACACTATAAGATGGCTTACAGCAGTGAAATTCAACTTACGGCCCAAGGGCCAAATCTGGCCCCTGATAGGGTGCCAGGTGGTCCCCCAACAATTTTATAATTAACAATAAAAATAAAATGATTCACACTGGGAATAGTTTTTGTACTTTTAGTACAGCATCAAAATAGAGCTTGTTGATCAAAAAAAGTGCCAGTGAAGGATCCCCCACACCCCCTGACAGAGGTCCTAACTAAGACCCTATTGTCCTGAAATCCCCAAAACATTCTCAAATCCAAAAAACACCCTAAAATCCTACAAGCATCCTAAATTTCCAGAGACGTCCAAAACTCCGAGCAATGTCCTAAAATCCTATAAATGTCCTAAATTATTAGAGACATCCAATAATCATGGAGACATCCAGAAATCATAGAAATGTCCTAAAATCCTCAAAATGTCAAAAAATCTGAGAAATGCCCAAAAATCCCCAAATTATCCCAAAATCTTTGCAACATCGTAAAATTTCAGAAAT
>NW_024682927.1:0-608 GCF_008729295.1 Plectropomus leopardus | reverse complement strand
GCCATAGCATTGAATGTTGCAAAAACGTCTAAAAACACCATAATAAAGCATGTTGAAAAAATGACCGAAAAGGCAAGGCTATAGTAAGGCTAAAAATGTCAATATATGACATGTCTCAAAAACAGCTTAAAACACCTCAAAACAGTATAAAATAGAATGACAAGACACGCCATAGCATACAATAATTCAAAAATGGCAAAAAATGTCATAAAATGGCATGTTGAAAAAATGACTGAAAAAGCAAGGCTATAGTAAGGCTAAAAATGTCAAAATATTACATGTCCCAAAAACAGCTTAAAACATCTCAAAACAGTACAAAATAGGGTATCAAAACACGCCATAGCATTGAATGTTGCAAAAACGTCCAAAAACACCAAAATAAAGCATGTTGAAAAAATGATTGAAAAGGCAAGGCTATAGTAAGGCTAAAAATGTCAAAACGTGACATGTCCCAAAAACGGCTTAAAACACCTCAAAACAGTATAAAATACTGTATCAAAACATGCAACAGCATTGAATGTTGCAAAAACGTCTAAAAACACCATAATAAAGCATGTTGAAAAAATGACCAAAAAGGCAAGGCTATAGTAAGGCTAAAAATGACAAAA
>NW_024682926.1:0-363 GCF_008729295.1 Plectropomus leopardus | reverse complement strand
GCAACCAAATGTCTGGCACACTAGGCTTTAGGGGTGGTTGTGGTGTGTGTGTTTTTGGCGATGAATAAAAAGTTGTAGTAGTCTGTGGGGTACATTTGGGTACGCTTAACGGGTTCCTTATTTAGTTTATTGTTTTGCCTCCGCCCGACGCCCTCTCCCTTTGTTTGTTTGTGTGCATATTGCCCTGTGGTGCTGGGCAAGTTCATTCACACATGCCTGTGCTGAGTAATAAACTGCTTTCCCACCTGTTCAAAACCACCGCACTGTGTTGCTTCCCTTTGTCCATAGACTTCACATCTGTGGGTTGCAACACCATATTATAGTATGTAAAGCAGTTTTCAGTCATTTTTAGGACATGTCAAA
>NW_024682925.1:0-835 GCF_008729295.1 Plectropomus leopardus | reverse complement strand
ATATAATATGTACTAATACTAAACAGAGGGGACAGTTGGAGGTACTTGCAGCTTTATATTTACCAAAAAAACATGAGAGTGGTGTCAATGATCACATCAACATCCTGTGAGGAAACTTTTCCAAAAACGTCGAACTGTTTCTTCACACGGAGAGCTTTTTTAACCGCCTGCTGTGTGACCGATGTCGTTCTCCTTCTGGTTCTCTGCCTCCAGTTTCGGGGGAGGATCCAGGACGTCCTCCCCAACCTGCCGGCACAGCACGACCACTACCTCCTCCGCTGGCTCCGAGGTGAGACCAGCAGCCCTCAGCTCACACTGAAACCTGCACACACACACACACACACACACACACACACACACACGCACACACACACACACCTCAGTACTCAGCGTCCGTGTGTGTGTGTGTATGTGTGTGTGTGTGTGTGTGTGTGTGTGTGTGTGTGTGAGGGCGCCATGTTGACAAAACAAGCATCACACAAGTACAAGGTGACTTCTTTAGTCCGAACCAGTTAGATAAAGATCCACAGATAAAAACAAAAAACACAGAGGAGCGAAAACAAAAGAAAAAACACCAGAACATCAAATATAACACGAGATATTCACCCAACACCTTTAACCCTTTAAACACTGTTCGGTGCATTTTACCCGCTGTTCATCTTTCATTTTTTTGATAATTGTGTGTGTTTTCATGCATATGTCCTAAATGTAGTCCAGATTGTGTATTTGAGTGTAATCAGTGAATTTCCAGAAATACACTGTGGAAACTAAATAGTTACATTCAGACTGTTCAGGTCCAAAAATGCTCCATTGAAACCCATTCAAACTGACATTT
>NW_024682924.1:0-662 GCF_008729295.1 Plectropomus leopardus | reverse complement strand
ATATAGATTTCCTTGTGCACAGCTGTGCACTAGCTAGCCTGTTTTGATGTGTTTTCACCAAATGCTAGGAAGGAGTCTTGCCCAGCCTCTTTGCGACCTGACTTGTAGGTATCCAAGGAAGCATCCTTGACTTTGAGAAGCACCTAGTATTTCTAAGTAAAGCTATAAAATCTAAATCTACCAATGTTGCCAGAAACTGTGTAGAAAAGCCTGTGTTAGGTTTGAAAATCCTCTTGAGAAGTGTGTAGGATAATGTAGCATGGAGTCAATCAACACCTCCTTAAGTGTGACAAAAAAAAAGAAAAATATACCATCTGGTGTTGTCTGCTGAAATGCTGGCACATAACTCAGGCTAATTAGGCTTAAGTGCTTTTTACTATCTGCTGTGGGTTTTAGAGAGCAGTGAATTTCTTTGCACATCCACTGTCTTGGAGATAAAATGTGGAGTTCAGTCACTAATGGTACAGGAAAGGGTCAGCTGCCCTCACATGATCTAAAGCACTCAGAATTTGCAAAAGGCATCAGTGCTGTTCTGGTATATGGCTGCTATAATCACTGATCAAAGAGATAATGTCCTCTAATGGCCCTAATGTGCACAGATTAGCCAGAGTAATATATATGTGTGTGTGTGTGTGTGTGTGTGTGTGTGTGTGTGTGTGTGT
>NW_024682923.1:0-301 GCF_008729295.1 Plectropomus leopardus | reverse complement strand
GTATGCTCCTGAATTAGTGATGCTGTTCTCCTCCCTTACGGATCCATTTACGGAAGAAGGCTATGTAAGCCATAATTATTGTTGGTATAATGCTTTCATGCCATACTAACATGTTGTGACCTGACTCGATGTGCATAACACTGATATTTGAATTCTCTTAAATTTTCTATGATTTTAATATGACAAGACATTTATTTATTTTTTAATTTCAGGAAGACTTCCATGATGCTGCAAGCAGCACAGGATACATTTCGTGGCATCTGAAAGCAGTCCAGAGGAGGATCAGCAGCCTCATCTTGTA
>NW_024682922.1:0-256 GCF_008729295.1 Plectropomus leopardus | reverse complement strand
GGGCTCATGTAATTTTTAACACTGAAGGGACAAAAGTCCCTCCTTATAAGTTTCTAAATCTCCTCTATTCAATCACCATATATATTTAATATAAACCTCTACCTTATATATGTATCAATTATACCTGCTCACGGATATCCCACAACCTTCTGCGCACTAAACCTCATACACACACACCCCCAGATACAGATACAAGCACGGACCAGCCACCTATCAAACAAAAACACAAAACCAACTAACGTTTCCAAAGACATGA
>NW_024682920.1:0-206 GCF_008729295.1 Plectropomus leopardus | reverse complement strand
ATCTCTTTCTCTATCTGACGCCAGGGTGTGACAGCCTTCTCATTACATCAATTGCCAATTGCTTTACTTGAAATGACGAGTGGTATAATTCAAAGTCAGGTACTGCCTCCAGGGTGTTTTGGTCGCTGTAACGTGTGTAGGCGAATACAAGCTCTTTTATCATTCCATTTGAATTTAGTGGCCAGGGACTGTGGTTCATAAAAGTA
>NW_024682919.1:0-312 GCF_008729295.1 Plectropomus leopardus | reverse complement strand
TGTTATAACGAGATAATATCTCGTTATATCGAGAAAACGGCTTGTAAAAAAAAAAAAAAAACACGTCCGCTTAGGGCTTCCGTAGGAAAATACTATAGGATGACTTTTTTAAATGATATTTTGGAAGACATACTACACTAAGACATTTTCATGATGTTTCGGACAAGATACTTTATTATGACTTTCTTTTGTCTGGTTTCAGTGAGATAATGTACAACTTTTTCGACTTTTTTTATGCTTTTTGGAACAACATAATATACTACAATGTTTTGCTATGCTACTTTTGAAGAAATACTATACCGTGACATTTTA
>NW_024682918.1:0-1292 GCF_008729295.1 Plectropomus leopardus | reverse complement strand
GGAATACTATTAGTCCAAGCACAGAACCTTGTGGAACTCTGTTTCCCGTTATAAGGAAGGTAATTCTTTCTGTAAGTAATGTGGTAGTGCCAAACTACAACATAAATACAAAATTGCAACAAAGTCCACTGTTTCAGAGTGGGTTGGACCAAAGAAAACAAACTGTGGGTGTGATCACACCCTCGGGATGAAGGAACCTCTATAATGTGTGTCCTATTTGCATTTGTGTTCCTTGAGCCATATGGTACACTAACATATCTTTTCCTCCCTCCCCCTCTCACACAGTCACCCACACAGTCCTCTATAACAGAAATTCCTCCATACTACAGTTGCTTCATGTGACGCATTATGTCTGTGCTGTGACTGTCAGGAGCGTAGCATGGTACCATGGCTAGCATCTGTCACCAGTACCATCCTCCTGGAGGTCTTACTGGTAGAGCAGCAGGTTCCAAAATGAACGCTTGCCAATGGAAAGCAACTCCTTCACTATAGGAGCCACCCAGCCATATGCCACCTAGCTAGACCCTTTGCCAGACCCTGCTTTGAGCTTCAGTGCTCCACATGCCAACCCCAAAGCCTTAGATAGACAGACAGACAGCTGGCAAACATGATTCAGTGGGGGAGGTGGTATTAACATTAAACATGTACAATTTTAATAATTGAAATATATTGGAATAATAGTTTGAGGGAGCGTTATGGTAACACTTTTATTATTGCACCTGGGCATTAAAGGTTATTATTGACCTTGGAAACAGTAGTGTGACTAAAAACAAAAATCTTAACTTAAAGTCCACTAATTTTCCAGAGCTTTCAAACATATCTCAAAGTCTTCATAAAGCTGATACTAATACAACAGTATCTTTGTATATCTGTCAAATAAAATGAGCCAATAATAACAGTTGCACCACTGTATTGGTTGAAACATAGATTGCTTTCTCATCTCATTATTTTTTTTACCAACATCCACTATATCCAAGCAGGGTTTAGATTTGATTTTAGAAGTTGGACGGATACGATGAATTAAGAACAATTCTTTTTTTTTTTAAACTGTGAAAGCATTAAACATATAATTCAACATTATTACACTAAAACTAGTCTGACTCACTGGATGAAGACTGTGGGTGTAAGCCTGGCACTGATTAGCTATTTCAGCTGGCATTCTCCTCCCATTCCACTATATGCACGCTTCGGTTTTGCAAGGGCACATTTGGTTGATTGGTTGATAGAAATACAAACAACCCATTGTTTTTTTCCCTTACACCAGAATAATAATGGGTTCCTCCAGACCTTTC
>NW_024682917.1:0-11700 GCF_008729295.1 Plectropomus leopardus | reverse complement strand
ATGCTGGAAATCACCTCGTCCGCGCTGCGTGTCTGAATCAGAGAAAAGAGTTGGATTTACTCGGTTCAATATTGGTTACACACAGATCGTAGAATTGTGTTAAATCAACGAAAACTATTTATTCTCAACCATCACCAGTAATTTATGTTGACAAAACATAACTGAAATGTAATTTAATAAAATAATTTATCTCTTTATTCCAGCACTGTTCGATCACTTAACTTTAACAATGTTTGTTAGCCGAAAACCTAAAACTTTAGGGAATAATTTGACTCATTAAGGTCGACAAATCAGATTTGAGGGAGCGTTTCCCCCCTCTGGCTCCGCCCCTGCTCGCTCATAAACCGGGATGAGTTTCATCCCCACGCGACCTTATGAAGGGTCATGTGGTAGATGATGGATCTGTCTCCGTGAGTCGTCCCGCTGCAGTAGACTGTAACATTAGGACGGGATTAAAATCAGCTCCTGAAGGGTTAAATCAGAGGTTTAACGTAGACGTGAGATTAAAGGAGAGGGAGTCGGGTGCGGCTCGCTGGCTTCGTGTAAATGCAGCTGGTTTGGGTCTCAGATGTTGTTCGGCTGCTCTGATTTGAATGTGGATGTAAACGAGACTAACGGAGCAGAGCGAAGCTGCACCGACGACACGAAGGGCCTCGTGCAGCAACGTTATCTCAAAATACTCTTCATCATACCGAACACTGCAAACCACCCAAATCTGCTCTGACCAGGTGTCACCTGTCAGCACAGGTAACGCCCCCGAACACCATATAAGGGCAACGACTGGAGCGATGACACCAAAAAAAAGATGGAAGAAGAAGAAAAACTTCTGCAGTAGTGACTGCCGTTCTGTTAAATAAACTTAAAGTAAATGTGATTTCAGGAAGATGCGTTTAAGTATTAAAAGTAAAAGTACATCTGCAAAAAGGTTTAAATACATTTAATAAATTAAAATAATTATTAAATTCCATTTAAATTTAAATATTTGCACAAAAAAGACTTACACAAAAGAAATAGTTGCCAATCAATTTTCTAATTAATCAATTAACTGTTTCAGATGCTCTTACATTTTCATATTTTTGGTTTGTGTGAAAAAATCTTAATTTGCCAAGTACTTATCTAATAAAAAACAGTAGTGGAGTAAAAAGTTCAGTATTTGAGTAAATGTACTTCACTATAGTTCAGCTCTGGTCAGCAGAGGGACGATCAGTAACTGAAAATTAATATATATATGTAACATATACGTTTAAATTAAATGATATTAATGCATTTTTTTTAATGTCTCTCAATTATAAAACTTAATTTTCCTTTTGTTGGACAACAATTTTAGGACTGTGACAGCAAGTTTCTCTCCTCTCATCTTGTTACGAGCGCTCTCGACCTCTCGTAAAATGTTCTCTTACCGAAGAGAAAAGCAAAATTAAGAAAACATTGGTTCTAACAAACAGCGTTCTAACAAAATAAGAACAAACCCCAGATACGAGCAAAAAAAAGTTTGTAAAAGTTTGAAAGTATGTTTGTATTTTGTTTCTTGCATGAGGTTTTTTTTCTCAGTCGTGTCAGGTGGATGCATATTTGAGGACGGCGGTCTGTCTCGGTGATAATCACGTTTGATTTAAGGAACTTTCCGGAGGTCACAGAGGAGGAGAGGAGAGGCCTCTCAGCTCTGCTGCTCGGCAGCAGCTTTGTTTGTGGACTCAGACTCTGAATCTGCAGAGTCTCTGTGGCTAATTACCTTCCCATGGAGAGAACGGACGCTTCACCTCCTCCATTCAGACAGGATGGAGGGATGAGGAGGAGGAGGAGGAGGGGGGAGGAGGGGGGAGGTCAGCTGTGTGGAGTTTAAAGGAAAGTTTCCGGGGAAGAAAAGTGAATTTGGTTTTCTGGCGTGTTACGACTTCACAGAGCTGTTTTCTCTGGAAGAAAAAGTTTGGACGCTCCTGATTTAAAGTTTTAATCAGTTTCTTTTTTCTCACTATAAAAACACAAGATGAGTCGTAACAAGACGTTACATTTTGAGCTGTCCTCCTCCTCCTCCTCCTCCTCCTCCTCCTCAACAGGCTCCTTGTTCAGAGTCTCTGAAGCCTTTTGTCCTCCGAGCCGAACTCTGGAGAGACAAAAAGACAGAGAGGGAGGGAGGAGGTGAATACAGAGAGAGGACACGAGTTGGACAAAATAAAGAAATCTTTCACTGTTCAAATCATCCTGAAACATCTTCGTCTGTTGTGATTTATTAGATTTTAGGAAAGTTTTACTGCTGCTGAAGGAGTATTTTATCACAGTAATGTTTCAGATTTGAGTCCTGCGTTTATGTTTTCACGCACTTCTCCAGGTCAAAATCGCGTTACATTTGTTAAAGTACTCATGTAGCTATAGTTTGTTTTTCTTTTCAAAAAAAAAAAAAAACCAATATCATTTTAAACATAATTTACAAAAGCATAAAATATTTTTGTTTCTTTAACCCTTTTAATCCTGAGAATCAGCTTAAACACGCAAAGAAGTTAAGAGCTGCAAGAAAATCACCTGAAATGTTGTTGTTGAATTATTTTATTTTATTTTTTTAAGTTTTCTGGATGTTTTTAAAATGATTGTATTTCTGGAAAATTTAGAACATCTCTTGCTAAGTTGCTAATTGGCTTTTCAGCCATGTTTTGTATTTATGTATTTATTTATTTAAGAAATTAAACCAATTTTCTCAGATTTCAGACGTTTAAATACTTGTGAAAGGCGTCTGAATGCTGCACAAGGAAACTGATGTTGTTCCAGGCTACCAAAAGTTAAATTTTAGTAAATAAATTAAAGTAAATGTGAAAGTATTGTTTTTACTTGGCCAATGATGTCATGAAATGCACCGCGACAGTGTGTGATCACCACATGATGCTGCGGTTAGTTGAATGTATCACATGTGACCTGATGTTCCACATGTGATAAACATGTCAAACGTGCCATAAACACACAAACCCACGTGGATTTCAGCTCTCAGCTTGTTGTTAACTGTTAAAACATTGATGAAACGTCCAGCAGCATGTCTCAAACTGATGAACGTGAAAAAGCTCCAGTTTCTTATTTACAGTTAAACGGAGTCGATTCACAGTTTGAAGCAGATGCAGCACGTTTCCGCTCACACGTTTCTGTGTGGAAGCTGATGCGTGTGAACCGACTCCCCTCAGGCACGGCGTCTGCGGACAGCGGCCTCGGCGACGTGGACGACCTGCCGGTTCCTCGGCAGATCCGGATCAGTAACATCACCTGTGACTCGTTCAAGATCAGCTGGGACATGGACGGCCGCGGCAGAGACAGGATCACGCACTACTTCATCGACCTCAACAAGACGGAGAATAAGGACTCCAACAAGTTTAAACACAAGGTCGCGTCCTCCATCATCTTCACGCCAAAAACGCTGACCAGATCTCTGGGATCGGTGTGAATGCTGTTTGTTTGTTTGTTTTTCACCTGCGCCTGTCCTAATCATACAGAACATGTATTTTCAGAATTTAACCCTTTAAATGCCAGGTTTATATCATGATGCCTCTATGTTTTTAGGGGGAAAATTACACAAAATTGAATCATTTTCAATATGCTACATGCAAAGTAGATTTTTTTTTATTAATATCACAGCCTGGGATATGCCAATGATAACTAGCAATACTAATTTTTATATATTATTTTTGGACTCACTCATGTCACTCTGCACCCAAAATGCAGTTTGAGTTTTTTTTTTTTTATCTATCATCAGTCCAAATCCTAAATATCAAGTATTAATTTACAGTTTTTAGATGAAAAAAGCAAACAAACAAAAAAAAATTCTATTATTTTCTACACACTACATGCAAACAAAGTTGTTGTTGTGCTTTAGGAAATGCTTTTTTGTTTTCTGAAGTGCATTGTTTTGGGAAATGTTATGGTGTTGTTTTGGGAAATGTAGTATTTTGAGAAATGCTTTTTTGTTTTCAGAAATGTTGTAGTGTCTTGACCCTCAGGGCCACTGACGAGAACTAAATACCGTCCTCCTGCTGTGTCTGTATTTTTTAGGATGTACCGACGAAGCTGGTGGCGAAGGCGGTCCCCCTGCCGATGACAGTGAGAGGTCACTGGTTCCTGAGTCCCCGCACTGAGTACACCGTGTCCGTCCAGACAGCCGCCAAACAGCCGGACGGAGACTACGCCGTCTCTCAGTGGAGCGAGATCATCGAGCTCTGCACCGCAGGTCAGATACCTCAGCACTTCTGTCAGTCCACGAACTCACCTCAACGCTGTCTTTGGTTTTTTAAAACTCTTTCCTGCAGCAGCTGCATTAAAACTACTGAAAGTTTCTGTTTAAGCAAAGGTGCAGGTTTGGTTTCAGAGGTGAAAAAGACAATACAATCTGAGATTATTTTTTTCTTATTAAATAAAAAGATGATCTCTCCTTTAATTTTGGATAGTTTTTTTATTATACCATGTTAAAAATCTCACCAGTGTGCCTTCACTTGCTAAATGTTTAAATTAACGATCTGTATTTTTCTGGTTGTATTTAAATTTGGGCTGTCAGCGGTAACATGTTAGTGACAATGCAATTAAGACCTGTACATATACGTTTTTGTTTTTTTTTTATCACATAAATTGTTGGCCATGTCAAGCAAACTCCTCAAGAAGGGTTAAATAATGCTCAAAAGGTAGGCCTAACTCTGAAGATGGAAAAACAGCATTTCACATGGTTCCCTTGACCTCTGACCTCCAGATATCTGAATGAAACTATGTTCTGTGGGTACCCATTAATCTCCTCTTCACAGACACGCCCACTTTATGCAGCTTTTTTTTGCTGTTGTTTGATTCCTAATTGAGACAACTTCAAAATTGTTTTGAAATGCAAAATACTGAAATGAAAACAAGTGATTTAAAAACTGTGATTAATCCAGATTAAAAATTGAATTTCTGCCACTGATCGCAATTTTAGAAAAATTAATCTTTTGACAGCCTTAACTTACATTTATCTGTAATTGTCTTCATCTCTATAGATCATATCATGTACAAGGCATTATGTGAGTTAGATGAAAAGGTGAATCTTTAGCTGCTGGTGTTCTGTCAGCGTGTAGTCGCCTCACAAGCGTGCATAAATGTACACGCGTGTGTTTTGCATGCAGATTACTCCACCGTCCATCTGAACCAGCTGCTGCAGAAAGCTGAGGCGATTGCCGGCAGGATGCTGCCGTTCACCGTCTTCTACAGAAACCAGGAGAAGGAGTACTTCCAGCAGGCCAGGTGTGTGTGTGTGTGTGTGTGTGTCTGTCTGTCTGCCTGTCTGTCTGTGTGTGGTCTTGTACATGCTACATAGTGAGGACCAGAAAGTGTTTTTGCAGCCGAAGGAGGGCATTTTTGGAAGGTGAGGACATTTTGACCGATCCTCACTTCTTCAAAGGACCATTTGCTATTATTATTAGTCATGCCTCTACTATTAATATTCTCTTATGACTGTTATTGCCACTCACATAAACTGCAATATTTGCACATAACATAGTTTGCTATTATCAGTTACATTTATTATTTTTATGTCTATTACAATTGTTATATGTTATGTTATTGTTACCGTTATTGTTGTTGTGCATCTCTCTCCCTCTTTCTTTTTGTCATCTACTGTAATTGAATTGTTTTTTACAATTTCTATTGCTGCCTATTGCTGCCCCCCCCCCCCTAGCTCTTCCCGAGGTTTGCATCATGTTTGTTTCTGCTGTTACAGGGTTTTTTGGGGGGGATTTTTTCCTGTCAATGTGAGGGTCTGAGGACAGAGGGATGTTGTATGCTGTAAAGCGCTCTGAGACAATGGGCTTTGTAAATAAAACTGACAACTTTGAGGGTTAACATTTGGTTTTCGGGTTCAGGTTGAGGGTATGGGGCTTGGGAATTTATTATTTAATTGAGGGTCCTCACAATGATATAAGTACAAGGATGTGTGTGTGTGTGTGTGTATGTGTGTGTGTGTTTGTGTGCTGGTGTCCTCTGTCTGTCCTGCTGTGTTTTAACCCTGCTGTGTCCTGTCTGCAGCCCCTCTTATCGCTCCAGAGACGCTCAGTGCCGTCGCATGCTGCCGTCGGTTAAAGACAACAGTGGCAGTCACGGGTCGCCCATCAGCGGTAAACTGAAGGGGGTCTTCTTCAGCTGCAACACCGAGTTCAACACAGGAAAACCCCCCCAGGACTCCCCCTATGGACCCTACCGCTTCCAGGTATTATTATTTTATTACTGTATTCCTGATACGAGCAGATTGACTTGCTGTCCAGAGCCCGGACTTTGAGAACGTCTGTTTTATGGTGTCTCTTTACAAAGTTACACCGCCAACTGCTGTCTTTGCATAAATATTACATTGTTTGTAATTTTTTTTTTTTAAAATGTGAAAATAAACACCATTTTTTAGTAAGGCTATTCTTGTTTAAATGTGGCTTCAGAGAGGAGCTCAGACATCGGGGAGGAGCTCGGAGTAGAGCTGCTGCTCCTTCGTGTTAAAAGGTGTTTCAGACAGTGAAGACCCAAGGCCTGGAAAGGGTTGCTGGGAAGAGGGATGGCTGGAGTACTTTGCTCAGCCTGCTGCCTCTGGCACTAGATAAGCCGTTGATGTATTAAGAAGATCTGGATACAGCTTTGAGGCGGGGCACCGTTAATTTCTGAAGTAAAAAAGAAGCTCTACTTTAACAGTATGAAAGTACCAGGATCTTTCATATAATGGGGCCCATGAGGCTTGCAAACTAGAGACTTACAGCGGCCAAGCGTGACTGAATCTGCCCGAGCAGGTAACTACCATCGGCAGAGCGACTGACTTCCAGTGTACAACTTTGCTTGCTTCAATGGCGGTCTGCGCCTTTTTTAGACTTTTCAAATGTTATCGAACTGGACAGCTTCAGTCTCAATAGTAAAATTAGTTGTTTGCAGGGGGTTTGATGCTCACAAAAAGTTATTCACCGATTTACAGATGTCTCTTACCCAGTCTAAGTCAATGGGGAAAAAATGGGCATCAGTGACGGACCTGGACGATGTAATTTCACTTTTGGCCACTATGTAAAATTAGCTTCAGAGCTGGGAGCATTTCCTGGGATCTTGGAATAAGCAGGGATGGATGGATGGATGGATGGATGGATGGATGGATGGATGGATGGATGGATGGAGAAGTAGCACTCACACTGCATTTGTCTTTGCACAGATCCAAGCAGAAATCCTCTTCAACCGGACCACCAACATCTACTTTGGGGATTTCTACTGCATGTACACGTCCTACCACTATGTCATCCTGGTCCTGTCTCCCGACGGCTCTGACGGAGACGCCTTCTGTAAAGGGAGGCTGCCGGCACTGGACAGGTCCGACAACCGCTTCCTGAGCTGCACCGAGGAGGAGGACGGCTCGCTGTCTTTCCGCCACGCCCAGGACGTCATCCTGGAGGTGATCTACACTGAGCCGGTGGATCTGTCTCTGGGGACGGTGGAACAGATCAGCGGACACCAGCTCATGAGTCAGTCCACCGTCAATGCCAAGAAAGACCCCAGCTGCAAGATCTGCAACATCAGCGTAGGACGTTAGCCGGATCTTTTGACTGGACGGCCGGCTAACCTGCTAATAAGCGACATGGTGATTTTAGCGGCTAATGAGCTACTAATCAAATTCACCACCTGCTCGTTGCGGGATGCGTGGATAGTTGCTTGTAATGCCTGTTAATCAAACACTAAAACCACTACTGTTTGTCGTCACCTTATCACACCTTCAACTGATTCTGGTTTTAAACCATCGCTCTCAGTCATCCAGAAATTATAGAGCCATAGTTACGTATGTAACTTTTAAAGATAATGCAAAGCCGATGTGAAACCAGAACTTTATGATTCTGTGAGAGATATGTGAGTCCGTTAACGAGTCGAGTGTCTCTGGTGGGTTAACGTGTCAAAAGTAATAGCAGGACAACAGGACTGAATTCTGAAATTTAACCTTTTAGGGCTCCGCTTTAATATTACACATACACACTCATGCCGCTCTGCGCACAAAATGCACTTTTCAAAATCAAGCTTTAAAAAGATATTCTACATAATAACATTTGCTTCTTTCATTTATTAATTTTTTTAATTGAACATCAGTCCTAATCGTAGTTTTCAAATATTAATTCATTTTCAGAATTTTAATCTTTGAAATCATTATGCTTTTATTATTATGTGTTTAGATGAAAAATCACTAAAATAATTGAGTCATTTTCAATACACTATATGCAAAGTAGATTTTTTTATATTATAACAACCTCAGATGTGTCAGTGATTAGCAGCAACACATAAGAGCGCCTTGAGGGATTTTTTTTTCCAAATTTAGCACAAACTCAATGATGAACTGATTGGATTTTGGTGGTCATCGGTCGAAGGCACTATGACCTAATCTGTCTCATTCTTATGAACACAGTATCTCAAGAACACCTTAAGGGATTTATTTTTCAAATTTGGCACAAACGCCCTCTTGAGTCAAGGATGAACTGATTCAAATTTGGCGGTAAAAAGTAAAGTTTGGTGTAACCTCACGTCCCTCTCATTCTTGTGAATTGAACATCATTTTGAGAACATGTTGAGTACATTTCTTAAAATTTGGCACAAACATCCACTTTGAGTGGTCGAAAGTCAATGTGATCCTGAACACAATATTTTAAAAAAACATGAGGGAATTTATTCAAATTTGGCACAAACATCCACTGAGACTCAAGGGTGACTTTGTTTTGAATTTGGTGGTTAAAGGTCAAGGTCACTGTGACCTCACAAAACATGTTTTTGTCTGTAACTCAAGATCAACTTCACAGTGACATCATAATATTGAACAAAACACTTCATTAGTGTCGTATCTCAGGAACAGAAGGGGAGACATTTCGTTGCTGAATTGGTGACAACAACCTGTAAATTGGGCTGACTGTAGAGAAACTCTGTGTGACTCGTCCGTGTTTTCACTGACATGGATGTAATCTTTAACTGTAACTTGACTGGTTTGTGAAGCGGTAATTCTTGTCTTACATTTTGCCAATTTGCTGCTGACATTTGCAAAATGTCACCTTTACCCACTCAAGAGAGAGACCCCCTGCAGAAGGCAGCATATTTGAAATGTCAGTCAGAAAACGTATGCTCACGTAAACGCCATCGACAGCTGCTGATGACGAATCAGGTCGTTGAACAGTTGTCCCATTTTATAGAGGAAGATTTCAACCATAAAGAATAAGAAGTGGGAACATATTTTTCAACATCTATTAGAATAGAAAAAGCTCCTCTAATTAAAAAGTATTTTTATCTGGCAGTTAATGTGTTACTTTTTAGATGTATTTCCAGACAAGTTAAACCTTGTTGCTGCTAAATGTCTCACTACTGACAAGGTGCATTTTCTCAAATATATATTTTAAATCAAGCCAAGACAAACAAAGTGTAGTCTTTTTTTGTGACGGATGTTTATTTAAGCTAGAAAATATTTTATGTGTGATTTTTTTTTATTAACTGTGTTCTGCTTATCTTTCAGTTATAAATGGACAGATAATACAAGAGACTTAATTACCTGATTGTTAATATGTTTCTGCTCTCGGCAGGTAACGTCACCACACGCTGTAACACTTGAATAAGACAAAGGGCTGCTGCTGCTGTTGTGGAGATGAAACTCCATGCTGCAGATTTGAATATGAAGTTTATGAATGTTTTTTTTTAAACTGGTTAAAACACTGAATAAAGCAGTTCACGTTAAAAGTCAGTTTTTCTGATGCTGCTCATCCCAAAGGTGTTGCAAACTATGGTTCCTGAAACAAAAATCTGAATGTCCCTATCTGTCACCACAGTTTGGTGGTGGAACATGGCGACCTGCGAAGACGAGGATCTGCTCCCTATGAAGATATAAACGGCTCACTTTAAGGTAACAAAAACACAAAAAATCTTATTTTCAGCTGATCATACACTAAAGAAAATACACTGATTATATCATATTCCATTTTTTGCCGATATATCCCTCCTTATCCTACACTCAGAATACAATTTTACATCTTTTTCATTGTTTTCATTTTGTGTTAAGTAATAGTCAAAAATAAATTTTAAGTAGTACTTGAAAACCTTTTTTTTAAAAGAACAAATAGTCTAAGTTTCAGTTTTATTTATTATTAAAAATAAAGTCAAATTGTTTGAATCAAGAACCAGCTGAGTAATAATGGTAATACAGTCGGCCCAGTTGTCTGGTGGCCACAGATGCGTTAGATTTGTACGTATTTACATAGCAGATATGTTGAAACTTTTCAGCTCCATCAAAGCTGTAGTTAATGTGTGGTCAGGTTTAAGTACAAAAACCACTCAGTTATAAGTAGGAAAAGAGCATGTTTTGTTAAAAATATCCGTTTTTGATGGCACTAAACCAACAGGAAACGCTGTGATTTCTCTGTAAATAAGAAAATAACCACTTTTTGTGGCACTTTTGCCTGAAATACCATTGAGAGTTAATGGAAGACCGTATAGCGATAGGTCACGAGAAAATGCACATTTATAGGTCAGGTCACTAAAAAGTGTTTTGTCGTTTGTTGGTCTTGAAGAGTCGTCTGCAGCTCTAGATGAGCAAGTCAGCTCATGTATGTAATCAGAACTAGATTGATATGATATGTATGAAATGCACATATATAAGGTATCGGTAGTTTGCAAAAAGAAACTGGGAGTATAGGGCCACTGTTAGGAAAAAACATTTGATTTCCATATAAAAGTTGAAATGCATATTTTGAGCAAGGCATCACAGAGTAGAGACAAAGTTAGATTTTTATTTAAGTCTATAATCAGTAGTTTCACCACCAAAATTACTTTCCATGCATTTCAACTACAGTGCTTCATGAAGCTACGGAACTTGACAGTTTTATTTTGGATTTTTTCCCCAGATATGTTTAAGTTCAGCAGTTTCACAGAAACACTAATCTGATTTATGTGTCCTCTGTGTGTTTTATCGTTTCATCAGTTTCACACGTGTTCGCTCTGACAGGAAGCAGCCAGCAGTTTCAGCTCTGAGCAGATTCATCATGTGACCATCCGTCAAACCTCTCAGCCCCTTCACATCAAATCTTCACTTTCCATCCACTTAAGGCAAGAAAGTACAGGTGAAAACATGTTTTTTTTCATGCATGTATGTCAAGTTTTTGAGATTTTGGGCTTTGTTTTTTCTTTTTCGATCTACCTTAACATGTCCTCTGTCAGTCTAGTGGAAAGAAATTGTCCAAAATACACATCAAGGTGTTTATTTTAGATAGGATTTTTCTTCTTTAAATGATGCAAAAAGTTTGTGTGTGTCTGTGTGTGTGTGTGTGTGTGTGTGTGTGTGTGTGTGTATGTAATAATTTGCAAATGTAAACATAAAATACAAATGTTGCAATCAAAAAAAAAAGTCTTAATGTAAATAATAAACTGGGAACGTTTCATGATGATATCGATTGGTTAAAATTTTCAGCCCTGTTCACCTGTAGTTTCTTTTACAATATATGTCTTTAAAGGCCGTTTTCTCAAAATGAATTTTTCTTATGGTATGAGTCAAAAAATCTCAACTTTAGTAGCACTTACACACACCAAATATTCCAATTTAATTCTGAACCACATTTTGAAGGTTTTCACTGAAGGGTTTGTTAATATGTCATTTATAGCCAGATATAACATTTTATTCCTAAGAACATGTGATTTGTTTTATGGATGTTGACTGTGTTTTTTGATTTATAAAGT
>NW_024682916.1:0-212 GCF_008729295.1 Plectropomus leopardus | reverse complement strand
ATCAGTGACTAAAAGAGCTTTGGTTGATAGGGATCTAATGTTTAAGAATCTGCATTTAATTCTGCTGTTATGATGCTGTTTGACAGGAAATGTATTCATTTTTATGATATTTTTATATACGACTCCCCTTTTATTTATTTTAGATTTAAACAAATGAAGTGGTCTGGGGACAGATACCGTTTTTATAACATTTACATTATGGGTGTGTGACT
>NW_024682915.1:0-212 GCF_008729295.1 Plectropomus leopardus | reverse complement strand
ATCAGTGACTAAAAGAGCTTTGGTTGATAGGGATCTAATGTTTAAGAATCCGCATTTAATTCTGCTGTTATGATGCTGTTTGACAGGAAATGTATTCATTTTTATGATATTTTTATATACGACTCCCCTTTTATTTATTTTAGATTTAAACAAATGAAGTGGTCGGGGGACAGATACCGTTTTTATAACATTTACATTATGGGTGTGTGACT
>NW_024682914.1:0-562 GCF_008729295.1 Plectropomus leopardus | reverse complement strand
AAACATGAATCCATAAATCAATGAGTTTAAACACAAAAATGACAACAAATTTAACAATTTATGAGTCTTAACAGACATGATCAAGATATTCAGTGTTTCCAGCTCAAAAATGACCCACCTTCAACTAAACTCCTAAAATAAAGCAGCTTGATTGAATTTTAAGCCCCAAATCTATTTTTCATGAAGACACAACCTGTCATTTACGACAAACTTTGTGAATATTTAGGTTTTCCCTCTTCAGTGCAGGAAAACTGCATTCAATCAGTGGGATCCACTCGTCTTTTTAAAATACAACACACCTCTCCTAATAGTCTTTACTAAAGTAGAGGTTTATTATTTATTTATAAAGGTACTGCATTGGTGTAAATATAGTTTTAACAATATATATCACGTGTAGCTTAGGAAAGTAGAAGAAATGTGCAAAAAGTAGTTTTGAATGCATTTTTTCATAGAGAAGCAATAACAGTCTAGCAACATAGTATATAAAACTGTGCAATGAGGACAATATGCAAGTTTGTGTGCATGGACTTTGCAGATGTAGTTTTGTGTGTGTTCTGTGGTA
>NW_024682913.1:0-204 GCF_008729295.1 Plectropomus leopardus | reverse complement strand
CTTTAGTCTCTTTTCTTCTTCCTGTTGTGATAACTGTGTGTGTGTTGATGCATGTGTCCTAAATGTGGTCCAGATTGTGTATCTGAGTGTAATCAGTGAATTTGCAGCTCAGCTCCTACAATAAGTCTAAAATACACTGTGGAAACTAAATAGTTACATTCAGACTGTTCAGGTCCAAAAATGCTCCATTGAAACCCATTCAAA
>NW_024682912.1:0-471 GCF_008729295.1 Plectropomus leopardus | reverse complement strand
CACCACACAGACAATTAATTCATTCCTCCAAACTCTAACCAAATTGTTAGGGGAAAAATAATATTTCTGTGAATCTTTGATGGCTGTACAGTTTTATTATGGGTTTTTACCAACACAACAGTTGGAGGGAAATCACTACTATTTCAGTTTAAAATAGCCGCCATCAATAAATCATTCTAAAGAGTATTTTTTCTTCAATATTAAAGAAGAGTGAAATCTTATCTGGCACGATCTGTTGCTCTGTGCGTACAAGTGTGTGAGAGTGTGTGTGTTAATATTTATGTTAAGTCTGTGAATGCATGTGTCTCTGTGCTCAATTATGGACGCAAGCATGCACACTTTCATATCCTTTTTGTTTGGATACCAAGTGTGAGTGTGTGTGTGTGTGTGTGTGTGTGTGTGTGTGTGTGTGTGTGTGTGTGTTTGTGTGTGTGTGTGTGTGTGGCAGCTAGCTTAAGTACCACTGCTCCT
>NW_024682911.1:0-245 GCF_008729295.1 Plectropomus leopardus | reverse complement strand
CACTCACACACAAGAAGATAATTGCCAAGGGAGAGGAGGTGGGTTTGGATACACACTGTCATTGTAGCGTGAGCGTGTGATAAGCATTTGTGTACAAAGCTTTCCTGTCTGTGTAATGTCTGGTCTGGTCCACTGCAAGTATATTGTAACATGTCCAACTGTCCCTGCTGAACTCTGTGTAACTCTGTTGTCCGTCTTGGCTTGTCTCTTTTCCTCCTCTGTGTGTGTGTGTGTGTGTGTGTGTG
>NW_024682910.1:0-239 GCF_008729295.1 Plectropomus leopardus | reverse complement strand
TGTGTGTGTGTGTGTGTGTGTGTGTGTGTGTGTGTGTGTGAGTGTGTGTGTGTCTTTATCTGACTCTCTGTGACATTTCCACCAAATGTACTGACGATCAATTATTCACCAGCTGCTGAATGACTGTGTTGTGTTTCGTTATTGCAGCTCTGCGTCTGAACGTTAGCACTCGTTTTTAAGGTCAGTTTGTGTTTTTTTTCTGCGTTGAAAACAACAAACAGCAGCACGTTTACTTATTT
>NW_024682909.1:0-414 GCF_008729295.1 Plectropomus leopardus | reverse complement strand
CACACACACACACACCCTTAATAAGAGACAAAAGTGGAGTATGTGACTAAAGCAATTATTCCTGTTATTGTTTTTCTTTGTCTTTTCTTTTGAAGCAACGGAGTTGTGTGTGTGTGTGTGTGTGTGTGTGTGTGCACATTGTGTGTATGTGTGTGTGTGTGTGTGTGTGTGTGGGGGGGGGTGTGTGCGTGTGTGTGTGTGTGTGTGACAGCTGACAGACAAACTGCTATCTGTCACCTACATCAATTAACTTCAGCAATTAGGAAATAAAATAACTTCTGCTGTTCACTGTTCTTTTGAGGAGAGACAAAATTATCTCCTTTCAGGCGGCAGGTACACAGTGAGGTCTGTGAGTAACACAGACAGGTTCTGGGAAGTCACTTTCCTGTTAAGATTTTTTTTTCTTTGAGCACC
>NW_024682908.1:0-520 GCF_008729295.1 Plectropomus leopardus | reverse complement strand
ACACACACACACACACACACACACACACACACACACACACACGCATGAACATTCTTATATGTACAACACATGTGTTCATGTGTACGCACGTAAACACTCTCCATGCATACACACATAAACTTACATTTTCGCAGATGCTCATGCTAACACACACACATGCACACACACACAAACGCATGCAAGCAATCCTCCATTGTCCCATTAGCCCAGGATGAGGTGCTCTGCTCTGCTTTGAGCCTCGACTCAGCCTAGCTAGCCTGGGGGATCATTAAGACCTTGCAGTGTGTGCGCACACGCATACATACACACACACTCTATCTCTCTCTCACACACACACACACACATACACACACACACACATATGCCAGGGCAGTGGTAACGGGCTGGAGGAGTCCAGGTGGCCTGTTGTTATTTATAACAAAGGAAACAACACAGCAGAACCAGCTGACATCAGGCCCATACGGACCTGGGACAAGGATGTGTGTGTGTGTGTGTGTGTGTGTGTGTGTGTGTGTGTGTG
>NW_024682907.1:0-659 GCF_008729295.1 Plectropomus leopardus | reverse complement strand
ACTGAAAATTTGTCTTGTCAAGTTATTGACCTTTTCAGCATTACCTGTACATATACTTTAAAAAATAGCAGTTTTATAAACGTGTATTTGCTACACTAGCTCACAACAGTCCTGTAACAGCTCCTACTCTCACAAAGGTTTTAATGTTCAGATGCTCTGTAATGTGTTTGTGTGCATCTGAAAAATAAGGTGTGTTGTTTCCATGATTAGATTATGATCTTATCGGGCCGTCATGTGTGCTTCTGGGAACATATCATTTAAGCTGAATGCCAGCTGGACAAAAAGGACTGCAGTGTGTGTTATTCTTAAATGTGTGCGTGTGTCTGCCTGTATAATCTGTTGATGTTATTTTGGAGTATGAATCGTAGGTTTGTGTCACTGCGGTTTGGTATGAGGCACAAAAAAGAAAGTTTGATACCCAACATGAGGTTACATGAGGTTATTTTGTCTCTACCATAAGCTGTGCATGTCTGCACTTCATAGATAAATAACTCTGTGTGTGTGTGTGTGTGTGTGTGTGTGTATGTGTGTGTGTGTGTGTCTTACTAAAAGCAATGTGTGTAGCATCCTCCAGTGGGTAACCTCTTTTGGTCGTGTTCACCACACAGAAGCCGATAGACGACATCGACTGCTCTCTGAGGCGACAAGAAAAAAAAAAA
>NW_024682906.1:0-1283 GCF_008729295.1 Plectropomus leopardus | reverse complement strand
AAGATTATTATTTTTTGGGCTTTTTTGCCTTTATTCAGACAGAACAGCTTACGTGTAGAAGAGAGGGGATGACATGCAACAGAATCAAACCCACGGCCACTGTGGCAAGGACATATCTTCGGCACATGGGGCACCCGCCCTACCAACTAAGCCACCAGGCACCCACAATGGCCCATTTCAGGATAACATAGATATTACATTATTGGATTATTATTATTATCAATGCATCAATGTGCGCATCAGAATAATGTTGCAGCTGATAAAGGCACGTATAGTTTTAAAAACTTTATGTAGTGATGGATAGCTTATTTGAAAATAATACATTATAATGGATATTGAGTATTTTGTATTAATAATCTAAATCGGCATCTCTAAACTAAGATGAAATAGTCCTTTATTAGTCCCACAGCAGGGATATTTGCTGCAACTAAGGGGATAGTGAAGCATCAATAAAACAAACACAATATAATAAGTGCACATCAGTCAAAAAGAGAGCAATATAATAAGTAAACAGTGATAAAACAGCAGTATTATTAACAGCAAATATAAGAAATAGACAAGTGTAATGTCTAAGTTCACAAGTGCATAAATCTAGTAAATAAATATATCACTTTGTGGACACGATTTTTTTTTAAAGAAAATTATAGACTATATTATGACAAACATGGAATAAAATAATACAATATATAAGCATTGGTTTGCAATCACAAAACTGCACACACAACAGGTCATTTGATCTGAACAAGTAAAACTTTAAAAATTTTTCATGTGCAGACTTTGACAAAAATCCTATTTGCAAGTTTAGGCAAATTAAGGCAGCACTTAAAACTTGTAGCTCCAGCCAGAGATGTGTCCTGTAATATATGTATTCGTTTGTAAATAGTCCCTGACTCAGAGTTCATTATGTTCCAGACAAGAGGACTGACCCGTGGCTGCTGGTCTACTCCCCCGTCCCGGTGGTGCTCATCTTCCTGGTGTACCTCTGTGTGGTCTGGGCCGGCCCTCGTCTGATGAAACACAGAGAACCTGTTGACCTCAAAGTTGTTCTCATTGTTTACAACTTTGCCATGGTCGGCCTGTCTGCCTACATGTTCTACGAGGTGAGTTTGTGCTGAAACCAGATCAGTGATGAAGTATTCAGGAAGAGGGATTTCTGTTCTTTGATATCAGTGGATATGTTAGGGGTGTATCATTTCATGCAGAAATTGTGTCAATATTTACTAGTTCCTGGTCACGTCCTGGCTCTCGAGCTACAGCCTCCTCTGTCAGCCCGTAGACTACAG
>NW_024682905.1:0-271 GCF_008729295.1 Plectropomus leopardus | reverse complement strand
TTTTATAAATTAGTGTAACGTATGTGTAGTAAGTGGACAAAATCAGTGTGTGTGTATGTATGTGTGTGAAAGTGTGTGTGTCTGTGTGTGTGTGTCTGTGTGTGTGTGTGTGTGTGTGTGTGTGTGTGTTTGACATTCATACAGAGCTAACTAGACAAGCTGCTGCCTGTCGCTCTCTGAGCTGCGGGGAAAAACACTCACAGGTGACGGCAAACACTGACGAATACCACACACACACACACACACACACACACACACACACACACACACA
>NW_024682904.1:0-738 GCF_008729295.1 Plectropomus leopardus | reverse complement strand
TATTGGCAACATCATCGTCCACAAGCCAGTGTCAGTGGGTCGTGTGTATGTGTGTGTGTGTGTGTGTGTGTGTGTGTGTGTGTGTGTGTGTGTGTGTGTGTTTGTGTGTGTGTTTGGAAGCTTTAGTGGACTGCATGTCGTCACTCAGTGTGTGTGTTCACCAAAAAACACTCGACTTTGTGTTTCAACATTTCTGTATTTTGGTGAACAGTTTGTTCCAACCCTAACGGAGCGAGGTCAGTGTGTCATTCAGAGATTAATACACATGTCCACACAAACATGAGGTGTGTGTGTGTAGGCCACTGTTGACATGCTAAATATCTTTCTGTCCGTCCCTCCCCTGTGGTTGAGGACATTTGAGGACATTGTGTTCTTAGAGGCCGGCCTACTGGTTATCTTTTACTTTGTAGCTCACATTGTTTTAAAGTAGCTGATTGGCTAAATGTCTTATTATTATTATGTGTTTGTGTGTGTGTGTGTGTTTTTTTTCTTCTCCCTCCTCTAATAAAATGCTGTTTACATTTGTTTTTTTCTCCAGCTCACACACTCACACGCAGACTTCTTGCATGTCACGTAGAGCTCGATCAGGCCTTTACACGTCTCCCAGACACAAACACACATGCTCACACCGAGTGATGAGAAACGGTCGCCTACGTGCAGTTCTGCTCACTGATGAAACACACTCTGTTCCGTACAGCTCCTCCCAGCTGGCACACATGTTGTTGTTGTGAAATGGTG
>NW_024682903.1:0-314 GCF_008729295.1 Plectropomus leopardus | reverse complement strand
ATGCTCCTTCTCTCTCTCTCTTTCACACACACACACACACACACAGCTGGACCTGCACAGTGTGATGAAATGACAGCAAGCTCTGGGCTGTCTCTGTTCCTCACTGATGTGAGAGAGAGTGTTGGTTTGTGTGTGTGTGTGTGTGTGTGTGTGCTTGTGTGTGTGCGCGCACGTGTGTGTGTGTGTTTGTGTGTGCGCGCACGTGTGTGTGTGTGTGTGTGTGTGTGTGTGTGTGTGTGTGTGTGTGTGTGTGTGCGAGCGCTGAGGCCTGGGCAGATGACACTTCCATGGCCCAGTGAGACAGGCGTAGCTAG
>NW_024682902.1:0-465 GCF_008729295.1 Plectropomus leopardus | reverse complement strand
TTTGTTTTGTTTTGTTTTGTTTTGTTTTGTTTTGTTTTGTTTGGTTTTGTTTTGTTTTGTTTTGTTTTGTTTTGTTTTGTTTTGTTTTGTTTTGTTTTGTTTTGTTTTGTTTTGTTTTGTTTTATTGTGCCTCTGTCCCTTTGAGGAAATTTGTGGGTTTTTTTTACTTTTTTGTGTCTTTTTGTGGTTGTTTTGCCCCATTTTGTACTAATTTTGTGTCTATTTGCAGTCCCTTGGTGATTTTTTGTGTCATGTGATCATTTCAACTCTTCCTGGTTGGTACTTGTTAATTTAGGTGAAATTTTGCAGGTTAAGGCCAGGGTGATCGTCTGAAACTTGGGTCCCTGGGTCTATGATATCAATCCTCAAATATAAGTATTAACCTAAACATGAGCATAATAGGCCTCAAGTCATGAATCAGAGCACAGGAAGAATAGTCAAGTTCTCAAGGGTGTCATTCATTCA
>NW_024682901.1:0-284 GCF_008729295.1 Plectropomus leopardus | reverse complement strand
CCACAGCCATCAGAGCAGAAAAACAGGACTTGTATTATTTCTGGGTGCCATTCTGGGCTTTTGACTCTGAATTTGTCATTTTGACTATTTTCCACCTGATGAGGTCATTTTGACCATATTTGGAGAAAATCAACACTGCACTATATGGACAAAAGTATTTGGCCACGCCTCCTAATCACTGAGCTCAGGTGTTTCATTCAGTCCCTTTGCCACAGGTGTATAAACTCTGGAGGAATACTTATGTCCATATAGTGTATTTCCACCAGGTGACATGTCATCGACAC
>NW_024682900.1:0-369 GCF_008729295.1 Plectropomus leopardus | reverse complement strand
AATGCAAGACTAGCAAGTGTGTGTGTTTAAGTGGGAGGAGTGTGTGTGTGTGTGTGTGTGTGTGTGTGTGTGTGTGCGTGCACACTTGTGTGTATGTAAGTAAAGCAGATTGATGTAACCGAGGGGTTCTGTCCATCACTCATGTTGCCTGCTCTCCTCTGCAGGGTATTGCTTTCTCTCTTTCTCTCTCTCACACAAACACATACACACACTGAACCTCAGCACTTTTCCTATTGGCCATTCCCCAGACTATACATCAACTCGCTATGGAAGTATCCCCAAGACCCCACGAGTTACAGAGCTGTCACACACACACACACACATACGCACGCACGCACGCGCACACACACACACACACACACACACACA
>NW_024682899.1:0-300 GCF_008729295.1 Plectropomus leopardus | reverse complement strand
AAAGATTGGCATTGTGATCAAAATCCTTATTTCAACTGGTGGAATAAAGCACAAAAATACCATGCAGGAACACAACATCCTTACTTTAACCTACAAAGTAAGGATATTTAGTCTACTTTATATTACAAACACACACACACACACACACAAATATTGTAATAATGGATTTTTACTCTAAATGCATTAATAAATAATTACCAAAAAAAAAAAAAAAATAGGATATATGTTTTTTTTGTCCATTTCAATGGATGGAGAATCTTTCAATTAAAAAAGTGTGATTCATTCTTTGCTTAAAAAAAT
>NW_024682898.1:0-332 GCF_008729295.1 Plectropomus leopardus | reverse complement strand
ATTTTTTAGTATGATGGTATTTATAGTTGAATAACCATGGCGCATCTACTGACGCAACCACGTTCAGGAAATTACCGTGTAGTGTCCGAATTCTCCTCCCGTCGTCGTTCCCTACATCGTGTATATGATGTAGTTCACTACATCATATACACGATGTAGTGGATAGGGAGTGAGTGAATGAGTGGATGATTTCGAACACAGCCAATGAGCCAGCATGAACAATATCAGAACCCTGAGACCGAATCCAGCTATCATTCCTTTTTTTAATTCACACCTGCTTTTTCTACACACACCAACATGTGTTCTGTGAAAACGTCATCAAAAGATGTTAA
>NW_024682897.1:0-476 GCF_008729295.1 Plectropomus leopardus | reverse complement strand
ATTTATGATGTTTTTCATTTAATAATTAAATAACCCCTAATTTTTAGGTAATTTCTTGCAGTTTTTGGAAGTGGCTAATTTCACTTTATTTGCTCGGGTTTCAGAAGGTCAAAGTGTTTGTGAAAAGCATTTACACGTGATTTTTATTCATTTAGGGGACAGTTTGTTGTAAAACTAATTATCAAACTGTGATCACGTGTTTTTAGAAAGGCTGAATGAGCCGTGCAGGTGACGTGATAACTTCCTCTCACTGGAGCTGTGACGAGTGTGTGTGTGCGTGTGTGTGTGTGTGTGTGTGTGTGTGTGTGTGTTTTGCTGCAGGATGCACTCACAGGAGCAGCAATGGATCCCGTTCTTCCACTTCACAGCTGATATAAAAACCACGAGTCTGTGGACGAAACACATCAGGAAACATAAAGTTACATTGACGTGTCGAACAAAACGAAGTTAGAGCTCACTGATTCCATCACAGATTT
>NW_024682896.1:0-629 GCF_008729295.1 Plectropomus leopardus | reverse complement strand
TATCACAAAACATGGTTTGCCTCAGAGGGCTTTACAGTGTACGACATTCCTCTGCCCTTAGACCCTCAAATCACCCACGGAAAAACTCCCGAAAAAGAACCCCTGTAACGGGGAAAAAAAGGAAGAAACCTCAGGAAGAGCGACAGAGGATGATGAGGGATCCCTCTTCCGGGACGGACAGACGTGCAATAGATGCCATAAATATCAAATGAGATACAATTGTGGCAAAAAGGAAAGAGAAAGAGAGAGGGGAGGAGAGGAGGAGAGAGGGGGAGAGAGGCACAGTAATAATAGAAACAGATGCATGTCATATTACAATAACGATAGGTGTGAAATTATTATTTGCACTCTATGATGATGTTGAGGGTGATGATAAGAGTCTCATGCATATGTTGGTAGGGAGGTGTCCAAAGGCATCGGCGCAACCAGGACCAGACCACGATCAGGGCGAGCGGTCAATAAGGGGTTATTAGTGACTTTTGTGCATAGTGCATTCACTTTCACAATGCCTGCCTGCAACTTTTGATCATTTTCATTAACGTTGAATCTGATGTTTATTCGTCGGTCGTAAACATTAGAAAACAGTGGAAATGCTATGATCTATATGTCATATTGCACAACATCATTAA
>NW_024682895.1:0-1100 GCF_008729295.1 Plectropomus leopardus | reverse complement strand
AGGAGGCCCCGGGGAAGACCCAGGACACGCCGGAGAGACTATGTCTCCCAGCTGGCCTGGGAATGGCTCAGGATCCCCCGGGAAGAGCTGGACGAAGTAGCCGAGGAGAGGGAAGTCTTGGCTTCCCTGCTTAGGCTGCTGCTCCCAGGACCCGACCCCGGATAAGCGGTAAACAATGGGTGGATGGAGCTTGAACAGGAAATTCAAATGACCTTGGGTGGTGATAGCCTATCAGCGTTGAGATCTTGTTGAGATTCAGAATGTGGCTGTCTGTGGACACTCCACTTTCAAACTGTACAGAGACTGAACAAATAAGGATTTGGAGGGCTTGGAGATTAGTTAGCAAAGCCACACGTTTATATGGTAACTTTTGAAAATATACCTGTGATTTGTATAACCTTTTTTGTTGAACTGTTTCTTAGCAAAATGCTCTGAGTAATTTAAACAACCTGTTTACATCTGTGCCTCACTGCAAACCAAATAAGCCATTAGCTGCCTCCCCCACGTAGTTAGCTAGCACAACTGTTGGCACAACACAGAGAATTTCTGCAAGCTGCAGAATGCTCAAAAATGCTCCATTGGTCGTAGCTGCATGAGTAATGCAGAAATGTGATGTGAAATGTGTGCAGGCAAAAGTTTTCATTGTGTTCAATGTAAAGATGGCATTATACCCTTATTTCCTGAAATTTTATTGGGGTATATGGTAATATAAGCAGTCCAGCTTTCATTTCTGACAGTTTTTGATATTTGTAATATAACTGCATCTTCAGTTTTATCTTTCTGTATTTTCAGCTGTATATCTCTCCATTTTCAGCTGTTTCTTAATTTTTAGCCATTATTTCAAACCGATTTCAGCTTTTAGCATCCACATGCATGTTCTGCAGGAATGCATTTTATAGTTAATTATTTAAACACTGGTGAATGTTCAACTGAATTAAATTTCACCTTAACTCATTGACGTATATATACGGCAAAGTGTGTTTTCGGCGTCTGGCACAAGGGGGTGCTCTCACGCTCCCTGTGTTCAGTTTTGGGGCTGCTGGGATTCGTAGGTGTTGTACAAAAGATGGTAGATCAAAGCATGAAGTGGTGTAGCTGGG
>NW_024682894.1:0-709 GCF_008729295.1 Plectropomus leopardus | reverse complement strand
GTTTCCAACCAAGTAGCAGCACACCAGACTTGACTCATTTAATCAACTGATCTCCGTCTTCAGACAGTTGATTGGTCAAATTGTGTGCTCTTGGTTGGTTGGCACAAAAACCTGCAGCCACACCGGCCCCCCTGTGGACCGGTTTGACATGCCTGCACTAGATCAATGATACTAAACTTGGGGCCAAATCTGGTCCCCAATAGGATGCTTGGAATAATTTTTGTACTGTAAGGTGCCAGAGTGCATAAAAAGTATTAAAATAGAGCTTGTTTATCAAAAAATTGCCAGTGGAGGATCCCCCACATCCCCTGACGAGGTCTTAGCTAAACCCCTATTGTCCTGCAAATGTCCCAAAATCCTAGAAACATCTATGGGGCTGCTGCAAGTGGCCCCTGGCCTCCTGTCATTTTGCAAAAGTGGCCCCCAATCAAATTAAGTTGAGTACCCCTGCACTAGAAGATGTGTGACAGCCTATTTGCGTGCTGAGTCTCTGCCCACACTGACTGTATTTTCTTATTATTGTGCAGAGTTCAGGACACTCCTGGGCAAAGCATGCAGGTGAGGTTTGGTAAAAAGTCAGAAGTATAACACATCCAAGAAGCTACAAAAATTGTGAGTACAGCTATGAAAAAAAACTGTAAATATGTGTGATCAAACTGCATGTTTTAAAGTGGCCTTTTATTGTGACAATCCCACTACACACCTGTTT
>NW_024682892.1:0-250 GCF_008729295.1 Plectropomus leopardus | reverse complement strand
GTAGAGCCTTCCTGTCCTGTGCCATGCACGAGCCTTGCCAGTTTGTGTTGTTTCCAGTCAGTATGCTTTCTAGTACTCCTCTGTAGAAGTTAAGCAGGATCTTGCTCTCGCATTTAGGCTTCCTAAGTTTCCGTAGGAAGTAGAGCCTTTTCTGTGCTTTTTTTAACCTGGGTGGTGATGTGCGATGACCAAGATAGGTTCTCAGTGATAGTGATTCCAAGGAACTTATAGCTGTTCACCTGCTCTACCT
>NW_024682891.1:0-626 GCF_008729295.1 Plectropomus leopardus | reverse complement strand
TTGATTAATCTATCAGTTATTTTTTTGGATTAATTGATTAACCTATCAATTTTTTTAAATTGATCTAACTATTTTTTTTTTATTACTTGATTAATGTAACAACGAATTTTCCAAAAACAACATTTTAAAACTTCATACACTGCAGGGCATTATCCCCCAACAAAAAATAGCCCAGTTTAATTGGTATTCTGTGTTTTACAGTCTAATATAAAGTCTCTCCAAAATAAAATGAATGCAGGCTTGCATGCAGTGCAATCTACATTTAGCAATCCAACAGCTAAATAAAAGAATGTAAATTCAAGTCACTTTTAGGAGGAGTAACAAAACAGTTACTCTTTGTTACAGTAACAAACCTTAAATCTAGCAGTCCAACAAAACATTTTACAGTAAAATTACTGCAGTTTGAATGACACTATAACTTTTCTCTAACAGAAAAAATCATAACTAGTACATTCTTTCTGCATCAAAATACTCCAGCCTTAACTGGGCCTTAAGGCATATCGCTGCCTGCTGATATGAGTGCTGTATTTTCATATTTATAAGCACATATTCCACTCATTTATGAAGTTATACAAGCTCCTGCACAGCTGACAACCCCATCCTGTAAATGTTTCAAAATAAAATGC
>NW_024682890.1:0-366 GCF_008729295.1 Plectropomus leopardus | reverse complement strand
CACTTAAAACCAGAGCACACACACACACACAGTGAAAATACACACATTAAACACACACACACATACACACACACACACACACACAGTGAAAATACACACATACACACACACGTATGGAGGCACTTCAGAGCTGATCGTCCTGGAGAGAGAGACACAGAACAGGAGGGCGGCCAAATCTGTCTGAGTGTCTCACACACACACACACACACACACACACACACACTGAACACACACACACACACACTGAACACACGCCACACACTGAACACACACAACACACACACACACACACACAACACACACACCCACACACACAACACACACACACACACACACACACACACACACACACACTCAACACACACA
>NW_024682889.1:0-617 GCF_008729295.1 Plectropomus leopardus | reverse complement strand
ATAAAATAGCGTGCTGAGACACACCATAGCATTTAAATGTGCAAAAATAGTCAAAAACACCATAATATAGCATGTCGAAAAAATGACGAAAAGAGCATGGCTATAGTAAGGCAAAAATGTCAAAATATGACATGTCCCAAAAACAGCTCAAAGCACCTCAAAACAGCATAAAATAGCGTGCTGAGACACACCATAGCATTTAAACATGCAAAAATAGTCGAAAACACCATAATATAGCATGTCGAAAAAAATGACGAAAAAAGCAAGGCTATAGTAAGGCAAAAATGTCAAAATATGACATGTCCCAAAAACAGCTCAAAGCACCTCAAAACAGCATAAAATAGCCTGCTAAGACATGCCATGACATAAAAATGTATAAATATGTCCAAAAACACCATAAAACGGCATGTCAAAAAAATGACGAAAAGAGCAAGGCTATAGTAAGGCAAAAATGTCAAAATGTGACATGTCCCAAAAACAGCTCAAACCACCTCAAAACAGCATAAAATGGCTTGCTGAGACATGCCATAGCATTTAAACGTGCAAAAATAGTCAAAAACACCATAATATAGCATGTCGAAAAAATGACGAGAAAAGCAAGGCTATAGTAAGGCAAA
>NW_024682888.1:0-268 GCF_008729295.1 Plectropomus leopardus | reverse complement strand
AAAAACAGCTGGAAACCACTTAATGTAGCACGTAGAGGCATGTTATAATATACAGTGTTGAAAAGACCTCCAAAAACAGCATCAAAACCAATAAAATAGCATGTTGAAAAAATGACCAAAAAAGCAAGGCTATAGTATGGCAAAAATGTCAAAATTTGACATGTCCAAAAAACAGCCGAAAACCGCTTAGAATAGCACGTAGAGACATTTAATAGTATACAGTGTTGAAAAAACATCCAAAAACTGTTCCAAAACATTCAAAATAGCA
>NW_024682887.1:0-515 GCF_008729295.1 Plectropomus leopardus | reverse complement strand
ACTTGGCATGATTATGGAGACTGGTTAAAATGTTTGTATTTTATAGGTGTTGTGTATAGGTGTCAAAAATTAGCTCAGTAGTGCCCCCTAAATGCCAGCCCTGGCAAACCATTTCATGTGGAGGGATGAAAATTTAGAGGTACAAAGAACATGTCAGGATGGACAAAAAAGCCTCTTGGAGCCATACTCTAAACCCAATAGGAAGTCTGCCATTTTCATTTGAAATGTCATTTTTTTGCGATATCATGGTGATGGAATTTGAAACAATAGCAATAACTACAAATTTCAATGGATTGACTTCAAAATTTGTAAATCCCACCTTCAGATATGGGCGACCCTAGATTGCGAACAGTTTTTGTTTTTTTGTCACGGCGTGGAAGTTATGGGGCCAAGAAGTTGTGTGTATCGCCACCAAACAGGAAGTAGTTTTTAAAACTATTGTACATGATCCAAAATGCCCCAAACTTCCCATGCTTGATAAGAGTACCACCCTGAACACATCTATATGACAATTT
>NW_024682886.1:0-530 GCF_008729295.1 Plectropomus leopardus | reverse complement strand
TTGGCCATTTTCGCAACATTCTATGCTATGGCGTGTTTTGGCAGGCTATTTTATACAGTTTTCAACTGGTTTCAGCTGTTTTTGGGACACCCCGTTTTTTGACTTTTTCGCCATACTATAGCCTTGCTTTTTTTTCATTTTTTCGACATGCCATAAAATGTTGTATTTGGCCGTTTTTGCAAGATTCTATGCTATGGCGTGTCTTGGCAGGCTATTTTATGCAATTTTCAGCTGGTTTCAACTGTTTTTGGGACACCCCATTTTTTGACTTTTTCGCAATACTACAGCCTTGCTTTTTTTAAATTTTTTGGACATGCCATAAAATGTTGTATTTGGCCATTTTTCGCAAGATTCTATGCTATGGCGTGTCTTGGCAGACTATCTTATGCCATTTTCAGCTGCTTTCAGCTGTTTTTGGGACACCCCATATTTTGACTTTTTCGCAATACTACAGCCTTGCTTTTTCTTTCATTTTTTGGACATGCCATAAAATGTTGTTTTTGGCCGTTTTTGCAACATTCTATGCTATG
>NW_024682885.1:0-523 GCF_008729295.1 Plectropomus leopardus | reverse complement strand
TGTGAAAAAATGACATATTCCAAAAACAGCTGAACACAGCTGAAAACTACCTAAAATCGCATGCCAAGGTGTGCTATAGCATAGCATGTTGCAAAAACAGCCAAAAACACCATAATGTAGCATGTTGAAAATTTGACCGAAAATGCAAGGCTATAGTATGGCTAAAATGTCAAAAAAATGACCTATCGCAAAAACACCTGAAAACACCTGAAAACTGCTTTAAATAGCCTGCCAAGAGACGCCATGGCAAAGAATTTTGCAAAAACGGCCAAAAACAGCATAAAACGGCATGTCAAAAAACTGACCCAAAAAGCAAGGCTATAGTATGGCAAAATGTCAAAAAATGACCTATCGCAAAAACACCTGAAAACACCTGAAAAGTGCTTTAAATAGCCTGCCAAGACACGCCATGGCAAAGAATTTAGCAAAAACAGCCCAAAACAGCATAAAACGGCATGTCGAAAAATTGACCCAAAAAGCAAGGCTATAGTATGGCAAAAATGTCATTTTTTGACATTTTTGC
>NW_024682884.1:0-2260 GCF_008729295.1 Plectropomus leopardus | reverse complement strand
CAATAAATCTGCTGTATTTAAAGTCAGTGACATGCCTGACCTGTCAGGGAGGGTTCCTGTAAAGCTGCTCACTGTCAGACTAGTCTGACTTTAATTTTTCTTACCTGGTGTCTTTATCCTGTGACCAGGTTCACAGCGTGCATGTTTTTGTGCCACTCAACATCCTGTATCATGCGTCAGATCTTTGCAGAAGTATCCAGGTAAAGCACCACAATCTGTGTCCCTTGTTGCTGTGCACTCCTGTACGACAGTGAGACCATGACCTAAAGGGTAATGAAATACATTTGTCATGTTATTGTTAAAAACACATTTATACAACTTATTCAAGTTTAAATATTTGAAATAGGTATGTTCTCATCATGTTTTTTGGGTTGTTTTTTTTTTGGAACAACACAGTAAAACCCTTTCTGCACCTAAAACATGTGCAAACTGCTAGTGTAGATGCTGTGCAGATGAAAGAAAATTGAAGGTAAGATGAAACACACAATAAAGCCAGAAAATTCATCAACCATGATTTCAAGCTGCAAGGATTTTGGGGTCACCCACCCAGCCAAATGTGAACAATGCCCAGCTTTTGGACAATGATATCAATTTTGTATATATTGCACATGCAACATGCTGCAATATCTCGAGTATATTCAATATATTGTATATTTAATGAAAATGCTACAGTGAAACAACTTGAAAATCACCACAGAGGTAGTTGGGAAAATGTAGAACAAGAATCTAGGCCTATTCACATTCTGTGACCTGCACTGTAGGGTCTATTGTATGATTTTGCTTGATCAAATTGTTTTGATTGTTTAAAAGAATGTATTAAAATAACAACCGGGTAGTGACTGCATTCAACAACAACAACAACAACAACAACAACAACAACAAAAACAACAACAACAACAACAACAATAACAACAACAAAGAACACTTCGATATAGATTACCGAGTTTTCGAGATGTACCTGAATGCACCACGAAGCCGCCGCCACGCTATACCGTACTACGCAGTGTAGACGCGCACTCAATTTTAAAGTGTAGATAGCGCGACTGAGCTTTTCTGAAGCGCAGCTTGTATCAGAGAATAGACTGGCTTACAAGTAAATCAATAAAGGTTGCATGAAAACTTCAGGACTGAGTGAATAAATCCCCCCTCCCCTCTTCCTCGTTACCTTTGATGCACATCGGACAACATTGTCCACTACTTGTTGCATATTCCTTAGAAAGACAGCATAGTCCTGGTGTCATGAAGACAGCGACACATCCTGATAAATACACAACAGTTAATTTAACAGAGAGCAGACAGGAAATCGGACAGCGATACAACATTAAAACATCGGGTTACTTTTCAGAATAAAACACTCCGTGTTTATGTCTGATCATATTGCACTTAACTACATCAACAAAACGTCAAAATGAGCGGATCCAGGCCTGGATTCAACAGGTTAGAGGTTTTCGGAGGCCATTACTGGCAACACGGAAGAGAAGAAGCCAATTTAAAAGGTGGAAAACCACAAAGATGTCGGTTTACCACAAAGTAAACCGATATTAGTTAGCTGTGCTAACGATAGCCTAGCTAACGGATGTCGGTTAAACTGACCACAATAAGTGTCTCAAAGTAAACTGATGTCGGTTTACTTTGAGACACTTACCGATGACAGCCAGTATCGAAAGCATGATAAACCATGTTGTTACGTAGTTGCAGAAAGCTTGGCAAATACTGGGGCCGTTTTTTTTTTAATAAAATGGGTAATCATTTTTTTAGCTGGTTAACGTAACTCTAGGAAACCCCCTACAACAACCATTTTAAATAGCTTGCGGAAGGGCGGGGAGATCAACAGTGAAGTTAGCTTTCAACTCGTCGCTTACTTCCGTTACAGCGGGACTCCTTACATGTAGTTCTCCTCTGCTTTAGGACCTCATACTGTGATCAAAGCATGTTAGACGTTTAAATTAAAGTCTCAACGCATTTATTCCAAACATTTATTCCATGTGAAAATGCAGTGCGACATAAATGTGAAAAATGCAGTGAAATCATTCCTCTATGCATGTTCACAAATAGAATAAAGGATTTTGTGGCTCTGACACTGTTTTAACAGCTTTCAACAATCTTTAGCCTCTCTGGGATGGGCATTATCTGATCCAGATTTGACCTGTCTCAGTGTAGCAGTTATGGAGAGAGACCTAGTCAAATGTGATCTACATGTAAAGTCTGAAATCTTTTTTTTCTTTTCATTTTCACAAATAAAATAAAGGTTTCACAAAAA
>NW_024682883.1:0-408 GCF_008729295.1 Plectropomus leopardus | reverse complement strand
ACTGTCAAAAAATGGCATGTCCCAAAAACACCAGAAAACACCCCAAAACAGCAAAAATGACCATGCCAAGACACACCATTGCATAGATTGTTGCAAAAACAACAGAAAACAGTAATTCAATACATGTAGAATGACCAAAAAGGCAAGGCTATAGTTTGGCAAAACTGTCAAAAAATGGCATGTCTCAAAAACAGCTGAAAACACCTGAAACAGCAAAAAAAATGTGCCCACACATGCCATAAAATAGAATGTTGCAAAATCAGCCCAAACCAAAATAAAAATGCATGTTGAAAAAATGACGGAAAAGGCAAGGCTATAGTATGGCTAAAAATGACAAAATCGACATGTCTCAAAAACAGTTGAAAACACCTCAAAACAGCAAAAGATAGTGTGCCCAGACACACCATT
>NW_024682882.1:0-590 GCF_008729295.1 Plectropomus leopardus | reverse complement strand
CACTCACACACACTCACACACACACACACACACACACACACTCACACACACACACACTCTCACACACACTCACACTCACACACACACACTCACACACACTCACACACTCACACTCACACTCTCACACACACACACACACACACACACACACACAGAAACACACACTGTAGGTGTTTCTGTGTGTGTTATTTTAAAAACTGGACTCATTAGTATAAATTTATATCTGTGTGTATATATATATCTGTGTGTGTGTGTGTGTGTGTGTGTGTGTGTGTGTGTGTGTGTGTGTGTGTTTAGGCACGGCTCTGCTCAGGAGGGCTGTTCCCAGGAAGGAGATGATTCAGAGATCCAAACAGTAAGATTTTTATTTGCTTTTGTTTTTAGTATGACATTTAATCATCGTGTAAACTGTGTTCTGTTAGTATAATTATAAAGACAGTTAAGATTTATAGATTTTTTTCAAAATGTACCACAAGCATTAAAAAAATACTGAAACGTCTAAGAGAAATCAAGAGGTATATTAAAGTCTCAAATGTTAAAAATCACGATAATTGGGACTTCAGACTGGACTTAACATTTATTAAAGAATT
>NW_024682881.1:0-667 GCF_008729295.1 Plectropomus leopardus | reverse complement strand
GTAGAGCCATGCTATAATATGCAGTGTTGAAAGAACATTAAAAAATGGCCCCAAAACATATAAAATACCATGTTGAAGAAATGACCAAAAAACCAAGGCTGTAGTATGGCAAAAATGTCAAAATTTGACACATCCAAAAAACAGCTGTAAAGCACTTAGTATAGGACGTAGAGCCATGTTATAGTATACAGTGTTGAAAAAACATCCAAAATCAGGCCAAAAACATATACAATAGCGTGTTTAAAAAATGACAAAAAAAGCAAGGCTATAGTATGGTGAAAATGTCAAAATTTGACATATCCAAAAAACAGCTGAAAACCACTTAGTATATCACATAGAGGCATGTTATGGAATACAGTGTTGAAAAAACATCCAAAATTGGCACAAAACCAGATAAAATAGCATGTGTAAAAAAATGACTATTACGGCCCTGAGCCGTGAGCTCTAATCTCCTCCTCTTGCCATATGTGGATGAATGTATATGTGCGTGTGTATCTAACCATCAAATTGAGTTACAGCTGTCCCCAGAGAGCGTGTCCTTTCCCGGTGGCTGGTGATTGGTGCGACTGGTCAGTGTGGGGCTTCACCAATCCAGGAGGGAAGTTGGTTATAAAAGTCCGGTGTGCTCTACTGATGGTGGCAGACACCACCCGTACCTTGTCATTGT
>NW_024682880.1:0-979 GCF_008729295.1 Plectropomus leopardus | reverse complement strand
GTGAATGCAGCACAGCAGTTAGAGTTATTCTTATCTCCTTCGCAGCTGAAGGTCACTGGTGAGTCAAGTCAATTTTATTTATAGAGCCCATTATCACAAAACATGGTTTGCCCCAGAGGGCTTTACAGTGTACGACTTCCCTCTGCCCTTAGACCCTCACATCACCCAAGGAAAAACTCCCGAAAAAGATCCCCTGTAACGGGGAAAAAGAAAAGGAAAAAACCTCAGGAAGAGCGGCAGAGGATGATGAGGGATCCCTCTTCTAGGACGGACAGACGTGCAATAGATGTTGTTAATAACAAAGGAAATACAATTGTGGCAAAAAGGAAAGAGAAAGAGAGAGAGGGGGAGGGGGAAAGAGGGGGAGAGAGGCACAGCAATAGTGGAAACAGACACGTCATATTACAATAATGATAGGTGTGAAATTATTAAATGCACTCGATGATATTATGGGTGTTGATAAGAGTCTCATGCATATATTGATATGGAGGTGTCCAAAGGCAGGGTCACAGCACCAGCACAGATATCACCCCAATCAGACACAGCCAGTGTTGGCCAGGATCCAGGAAAGCTAGGAAACAAGGGAGCAGGAATGCTCCAGAGAGGCAGCGGGATTAGCGTAGTGCAGTTCAACAGACCCAAGGTGGTGAGCAGTAAAAAGAATAAGCACTCAGTGAGGATCCTAGAGTCACTGATCAGCAATTACGACTTAAATATAATATATAAATACTCAAAACCACCCCAGAGGGATCGGGCCGAAAGCTCTGTCACCTCCCCATCCTCCCCGTCACTAAGATGGGGATTTCAACTGAGCAGAAGAGAAACTTGTGCTCCAGGAGTATACACACTAATGAAACTACGGTCACTAATCAGTTATTATGGCTCAAATATAAAGGTCAGAGAGCAGTGTTAGTCCCACTGCTCTCTGACCGAATTATAAACTTTATGAAAGAGAAAGGTCTTAAGTCTTCCCTTAAAA
>NW_024682879.1:0-319 GCF_008729295.1 Plectropomus leopardus | reverse complement strand
CAAAAATGTCAGTTTGAATGGGTTTCAATGGAGCATTTTTGGACCTGAACAGTCTGAATGTAACTATTTAGTTTCCACAGTGTGTTTTAGACTTATTGTAGGAGCTGAGCTGCAAATTCACTGATTACACTCAAATACACAATCTGGACTACATTTAGGACACATGCATCAACACACACACAGTTATCACAACAGGGAGAAGAAAAGAGACTAAAATAAGACAAACAGTCACTGAAGGTTAAAAACGTTAAAATCCAAACTGAACGGGCCACTTTAACGCCTCTTTCTCCATCAGGTGTCATCAGTTTAAATATTCGGT
>NW_024682877.1:0-560 GCF_008729295.1 Plectropomus leopardus | reverse complement strand
TTTTTGGCCTCTTTTGGCCTTTATTTCCACTTTGTATACCATAACGCATCTAAATAAGCTATTCTAAGTTATTTTCAGCCATTTTTAGGAGCAGTCAAATTGTGACTTTTTCGCCATACTATACTATTGCCTCTTTTCGCCATTTTTTTGACATCTTAAAATATAAAGTTTTGGACCTTTTTTGTCCTTTATTTCCACTTTGTATACCATAACGCGTCACTGAAAGCTATTCTAAGTTATTTTCAGACATTTTTAGGAGCGGTCAAATTTTGACTTTTTTCGCCATGCTATACTATTGCCTCTTTTCGCCATTTTTTTGACATCCTAAAATATGAAGTTTTTGGCCTTTTTTGGCCTTTCTTTCCACTTTGTATACCATGATGTGGAACATTGACTACCTCACCAGCCGACAGTGTTCATCTCAACAACAAACTGGACTGGTCCACTAACACAAATGTCCTGTACAAGAAGGGCCAAAGTCGTCTTCACCTGCTGAAGAGACCGAGGTCCTTTGGTGTTTGTAAGGACTTTTTGTAACAGTTTGGTTGCGTCTGCCATCC
>NW_024682876.1:0-302 GCF_008729295.1 Plectropomus leopardus | reverse complement strand
TATACTATGGCGTTTTTGGTCATTTTTTTGACATGCTAAATTATGACATTTTTGGCCTTTTTTGGACTTTGTTTCCACTTTGTATACTATGACACATCACTACAAGCTATAATATGTCATTTTCAGCCATTTTTATGACATGTCAAAAGTTGACATTTTTCGCATACTATACTATGGCGTTTTTGGTCATTTTTTTGACATGCTAAATTATTACCTTTTTTGCCTCTTTTGGCCTTTGTTTCTACTTTTTATACAATGACACATCTCTACAAGCTATAATATGTCATTTTCAGCCAGTTTTA
>NW_024682875.1:0-426 GCF_008729295.1 Plectropomus leopardus | reverse complement strand
AATTACAGGAGAGATGCACAGCAACAATAACAGTAACCATAACATAATAACAGCAATAAACATATGAAGATTAATAAGAGTAGTTTATGATAGTATGTATATTACATTCATATATTGAAGTTTATGTGTGTAACAATAATAATGTAATGTGTATTATAATAGTGGAGGTATGACTAATAATAAAAGCAGCCGTAGTAGTAGGTGTCGGTCAGAACCGCAACATCAGTGCAACCATGACAATCCAGGCACAGCTGTGTTTGGAATCTATGAGACAAGGGAGCATGAAGGCTCTGGAAAAGAAGCTAATGTGAGAGAGAGAGAGAGAGAGTGACAAGGCAAGGCAAGTTTATTTGTATAGCACATTTCAGCAACAAGGCAATTCAAGGTGCTTCACACAGAACATTGAAATACAACAACAGGGGGAAA
>NW_024682874.1:0-586 GCF_008729295.1 Plectropomus leopardus | reverse complement strand
TGTGTGTGTGTGTGTGTGTGTGTGTGTTTGTATGCGTGTGTGTGTGTCTGTGATCATGGCAAAATGTGGCCCTTGTGATACAAGTTGTAGTGGGAATTACCACAGAAGCAGTTTTAAGTACTTAGCCAGGAGTTAATGTCTGTCTGTTTGCGTCTGTAACATTGCAAACCTGCAAGATGGAGTCATGAAACTTAACAGGTGTGTGGTTGAGATCACACTTAAGGCAGAGTTTAAAGATGGATGTGGTCAGAGAAAGAAGACCTAAAGTGGGGGCATTTTTGCTCAGATGGAGAATGAGCTACTCCACAGAAGAGGCATGGTTTGCAGTTTGGTATGAGACAAGAATCAATGGTAGACATATGTCTCATGAATAATCAATTTGAACATATATCTGGTTTAAGACCAAACTTTATTGACTCTTGTTAGCATTTAGCTTCACCAACTTACTGTGCAAGTATCCCAGTATCCCACTACATTACCAAGCTCTCTGTGTAGAAAATAATAAGACTAATTGCTCATCAAATTGGTGATGCTAAATACTAACAAGAGTCAATAAAGTTTGGTCTTAAACCAGATATATGTTCAA
>NW_024682873.1:0-1720 GCF_008729295.1 Plectropomus leopardus | reverse complement strand
TACTGTGCATTCAGATGGATAAATGAGACTTGGATTATATTGCACTAGTTGTGTAAGAGTTTGTAAACAGATGTTTTCATACAGTTTTTCTGTTGTTAAACACACCCCGTTTTTTTGAATTCCATGAAAGCACGTGCAAAAAGTAGTTCTTCATAAAAAGTAATTTTTTAAGTAGGGTGAGTAATTCATACACAAATGCTCTTTTATGGGTGAAGTATTCCTTCATAAAAAAGTTTGGGTGAGGACTGTTACTTCACATGTGTAGGCTTCAAAAACAGGTGCTCTTTGGATTCAAGGACAAAAATGACCAAAAAGAGAAGGGAGAAAACACAACGTGCTGTCTTTTGTCAATAAGTCAAAACCAAAAAAAATCTGTTAAGACTGTAAGTTGAAATGCGTAGGCATCAAGCCCATTTATTAAAGACTTTTTAACTTTTGCAAAAGAGTGTGCCATGGATTTTTTTGGTTTTGACTTACTGACTAAAGAAATAACAAGTCTAACCTCTCCCTCATTTTTTTAAGTAGCTATTCCTTTAACCAGAAATCCAAGAACTGGCAGGACCACAGCACAAAACATGGGTGGCGCAAAACTAAACTAAGTTGATTAAACTTGTGGATTACAACTTTAAAGACCAGCTAATTCCCCACACCGAATTGAACAACCAGAAGAAACACATCTGAACTCCTGTGCTCGATCAGCTGGTGGAAATTAAACTTTCATACTTTGGCGTTGCTTAAAAGTTCTCCAGCTCGTCAGCTGATATTCAGCAGCTGAAGGTGGAGCGTTAATTTTGAGAATCCCTTCTTAAACCTGCAAGTTGAGAACACTTCTGAGAACGTTTACAAGAATTAACAGATAATTAAATATAACTAGAATCAAACTAGAAAGTTATATTGCACTAAAATACCTACTATAACGCTGTCAAAAAATATGTAAATTAAAAAAAAAAGAAAGAAAGAAAGAAAAGTGCATCATTGCTTTCCATGTCAGCTCACACTACATGGACCTGAACTCAGATAGCATGTCTGGAAAACGAAAGGCTGCGCCGTTATCAACACACTCTGCCTCTAGTCTGCACTGACGGACATTTTAACCTGGACCTTTACCTGGACAGTTTCCATGGACACAATCTGCGCTGGAAATGTGTCCACCTGACTAGACACACAGCTGTCTTGAAAAAGACCCACCCTTTTTTTGATGAATGTAGCTTAAATTCCTAGGAATGTACAGTAGATTTAATCTGTAGCGTTGTACAGTGACTGATTCCCTTTCACAGGTGGGGAAGGGAGGATTTAAAAGAAGGAAGTCGAGGAAAATTCTACCGTGAAAGCAGAAGGCGTGACCTTTAAAAGCTGACTATGCTGCCGTTTTCTGTATTATAAAATTCTATTGTTCCGAGTTTGATAATTACAATGTACAGCATTTTTTCTTCCTTCTTTTATGATCCCCTTCACCCATTAAAACTACCTGCAGCTGCTTTACACGCTCTCCTGCGCTGTTGATTTGGATTTAGCGTCAAGGGGCGTGGTTTCAGCAGCTGGGGGCGGGGCTTCTGCTGCAGCGGCCTCTGCTGGTGGCGCCTCTACCAGCGGGACCTTCTCCTTCACCGGCGAGGCGGGGAGCGTTGTGGCGGCGCTGGCGCTGGCAGGAGGGTCCTCAACAGATGAGGTGAGAGCTGGGGCGCCGCCGCCGAAGCTGCGGGCGATCTCATCAAAGGTC
>NW_024682872.1:0-395 GCF_008729295.1 Plectropomus leopardus | reverse complement strand
TGTGAGGTTTGTGTGTTTTTTGTGAGAGTTTTTTTTATCTAAATGTGAGCAGATTGTATCTGATTGTCACAGTAATGGTGTCACACACACACACACACACACACACACACACACACTCACACACACACACACACACACACGCACACACACGCCCTGTTCTGTTATCTGTGAGCCTGAGCAGCAGACACTGATGGGTGTTTCTCTTATGTCATGTCTCAACAGTCCTCCCTGCCAAAACACGCAGGCAGATCTCTCTCTGTGTGTGTGTGTGTGTGTGTGTGTGTGTGTGTGTGTGTGTGTGTGAGACCTTTGTAATTGAAATCTGTCCTGCAGGTGAGACTGCAGACGCAGCCCAGAGCCTCCTGCGCTCAGTATGTGCTCTACACAGGAACCTA
>NW_024682871.1:0-366 GCF_008729295.1 Plectropomus leopardus | reverse complement strand
CACACACACACACACACACACACTTATCTGCTATCTGAAGAGATCCCATCTGCAGCTATCTACAGTTATGGATATGTTTGCCAAGTCTATCTTTCTTTTGGAGATAACGTTCACTCTTGTGTGTGTGTGCACGTACATACACAAAGGCATACGTGTGTGCATATGCTTGTGTGTGTGCCCCGGTGTGTGTTTGTGAGCGTGCATGTGTGTGTGTGCATGGGAGACACTTTCTCCCTCCTGTGTGAGCTGAATAGATGATCAGTGTGTCTGCGAGCCAAACTGGGCTACTGCTGCAGCACACCAATTCTTACCTGATAAAGGCACGCACACACACACACACACACACACACACACACACACACACAC
>NW_024682867.1:0-225 GCF_008729295.1 Plectropomus leopardus | reverse complement strand
TGGTGTGTGTGTGTGTGTGTGTGTGTGTGTGTGTGTGTGTGTGTGTGTGTCTGTCTGTCATCAGGGAAAGCAAAGCTAGGCAAGACTAGTGAGTTTGACTCTGTTCGTCTTTGTGTATGCTGATAATACACACACACACACACACACACACACACACACACACACACACATATATATCAACAGCTTTATTGTCCTCTCGTCCTTTCTCTTAGACTGTCCATTTCC
>NW_024682866.1:0-902 GCF_008729295.1 Plectropomus leopardus | reverse complement strand
TGTGGATGGATGACAGAATGTTTCAAACAAAATATTTCGGGTTGACAAAACAGTCTCAGCATTTAGTGCCATTTTGGAGCCTTAATCAGAGATTAGATTTGCGTTTTTCCCAGAGCCCCGTACGGAGTCTTTTGCAGCTCGTGACCTTGCGGTTATGACATGGGAAGTCATCTATGTGATACGGTTGGTGTTCGTGTCATAAGAGCACTGCTGCACGGCAACGCAGACGTTACAGTCGGCATCTAAAAGCCACAGAGGCTAACAATTTAGCCAGCTGCCGTAACAGGAAATGCAAAGGCCTAATGACAGAGGCTGCTGGGAGTTTGAGCGTTCTCCTCAGACAGGAACGAATACTCCGCACGGAAAAATGACTCTCCTGTCCTTGTAGAAAAAGTTTACTTCACAGAACAAACGCATCAGGAAATAGAGACGCAGAGAAGCGTCTGCACAGGTTGAGATGGACCGTGTGCTCCATGACGCATGAGACACACACACACACACACACACAGCTGTTCATTTTCCAATCTGTTCAGAGCGTCTCTGCAGTGAGGAGTGATGACTGAACACCTCCTCAGTCACGTCACCGTCGTTGGTGAAAAACTCTCAAAGTTCAGGCTGTAAGAGAGAGACAGAGAGAGGGACAGACAGAGAGAGGGACAGACAGAGAGAGGGACAGACAGAGAGAGACAGGCAGAGAGAGGGACAGAGAGAGGGACAGACAGAGAGAGACAGGCAGAGAGAGACAGACAGAGAGAGGGACAGACAGAGAGAGACAGGCAGAGAGAGGGACAGAGAGAGAGACAGAGAGAGGGACAGACAGAGAGAGACAGACAGAGAGAGGGACAGACAGAGAGAGACAGACAGAGAGAGACAGGCAGAGAGAGACAGACAGAGAGAGGGAC
>NW_024682864.1:0-876 GCF_008729295.1 Plectropomus leopardus | reverse complement strand
TGTGTGTGTGTGTGTGTGTGTGTGTGTGTGTGTGTCAGCAGTGGATGGCACTGATAGGCTGTGTGTTTCTGAGCGCGCTCAGTGCGTCCCGTCTCAGGTGCTTCACCTGCGTCAGCTTCCCGCCGACGTCTCTGAACAGGAAGTGCTGTCTCTGGCGCTTCCTTTCGGCCGAGTCAGTAAGCTGATAACGCTGATGCCCAAAAACCAGGTGAGACACGGAGGAGGACACGAGACATGACTCCAGAGACGACTCGAGAGACTCGAGACCAAACGGACGAGTTCAACATGAGATCATTTTATTTTTAAAGACTCAAAAACGCTGACTGAAGTCGCTTCTCCTCAAACTAAAGCTGAAGGAAACGCTCCTCTAATCGTTTCCTCTTTTAATTAATTTATAATAATAAATAATTTGATTCATTTTTGCTTTGGATGAGAAAATAACTAGTGACGTATAAAAATGAATTAACTTTTTAATGTTAATGTACCTGTGTTTTATTTTAATTCATAATTCTATTTCGTCAGTGTTTTTAAGTCATTTATTAATATTTTCATCTTGTTTTGTCTTTAATTATATAGAGTCAAAATATTATCTTTTTGTTACTCAGGTGTTGAATTTTTTAGTAAAAAAAATGTGGAAATGACACAACAAAAATACTGCATAACTGCATTTCGGGACAATACTTTAATAATTGTAATACTCTGGCAAACAACTTTCTGGCACTACTCTCCTCCTTTGCACTTGTACTAGCTCCTTCTCCTCCCACCCACAAAGCTGGTAAAGTCCTTGACTTGGTGCTGACTCGTAACTGCTCCATAGCAGATGTGACAGTTACCCCTCTACACCTGTCAGACCATTTCTTGGTAAAATTTGCAGCT
>NW_024682863.1:0-412 GCF_008729295.1 Plectropomus leopardus | reverse complement strand
TGATCCACATCAACAGCAGAGAATCCTCTTTAGTCAGAGCTCCAGTCGATGGCTCCGCCTCCTCTGAACCCTGAGAGACTGTGCAGACACACACACACACACACACACACAAGGATAGCCTCCAGCTTGTGATCTCTCGCGTCCACACACACATATTTTAACATAAACTCTCATGCTGAGTCCTGTGTTCCCTCTCTGTCTGTCAGGGGGCAAATATTTCTGTCCGACTGTAAAACTAACACAAGTCACACACACACACACACACACACACACACACACACACACATTTACATTTTATTTGTCATTCTGTCAGGTACAAATATCTATAAGAATGCATTACAATGTGTTTTTAAGGTGTCCACATATGTATGTGTGTATGTATATAATATTAATAATAATAATAATAATAATA
>NW_024682862.1:0-1906 GCF_008729295.1 Plectropomus leopardus | reverse complement strand
TGTTTGGTTCATTTGATTATCAGATTCACTAAGTTAAGTAAGCTCTATGAGCAATAAAACCTTAAACACAAGACACACAGCTACTGTAAATAATATAAAAATATGATACACTTCACTTCTTCTGAAACTCGAAGTTCTCCTGTTTTTTAGTGACCCCAAATTAATCCCACTTGACTGGAAATTACCAACTCAAATGGGGATAAAAAGAACCAAATAAATGTAGAAACAAATATATGAGGGATTCCTTTAATTTTTCCATCTGAACAGTATTGCTGTGTACTGTGCACATTACTGTTGACCAAACTCTCACTGAGGGGACTTCTGCAGTCTACCTACCAATCAGTGGCCACTAGATGGCTGTAATGCACCAGAGAGACTATGATGATCCAGGAGTAGAGACAAATTATACAGTGGGCATTTTTTTTGTGCTATTGGCAGTGTCTGCTGAAAGCTTGAGTCAGAACTTTTTGTACTTCACTACCTTTATGAGTCCAGGATTTTTTGAGAATAGCACATCATGTTTCAAAACTGCAAAATTCAGGCGAAGCTGCCATCTGAGCCTGACCACATAAGATCTCAAAGAGGGAATATTTGCATAAAATGATGTACAATAAATTATTTTATTTGATGAAAAATGGCAAACTACAAAAATAGCTTACACATTATAAGTCTTACAGTGTATAGCACTGGAAATGCCAAATCAACAAATATATGCCCAACTGTGGTTTTCCTGAAGTAGAATCTTAAATGTGGGACTCTGAATACCCAGAACTCTGAATTTTACCAAAGAAGTACTACATGTAAGCATGGGTGAGACAATGAGACAGTGCGACAATAGCCCCCCAGGGGCCCCCCTGACACCTTGGCCTGAGCCCAATAGGCCCATTCAGTGATCCATCCTAACATGAAGAGATACCTCTACTTTAGCAAACATACTGAGAACTTTTTCTACCACTGTTACTTGCCAGGAAAATGTCAGCTGTTTAGTATGAGTAAGAAATTGCTTATAGGCGCCATGGGCAGATTGAGAGTCATCAGGCCCCTGGGCACATATATGCAAAAGGACCATCTCCTATAAAACCAAGACACACAAATTTTGTGGTGGTTTAGCCTTTTTTTTCTTTATTATTTAGTGCGTTTGTTTTTGTCTCTTTGTGGTTGTTTTGCCACTTTTTGCAGTTATTGTGTGTCTTTTTGCGGTTCCTTTTCATCTCCTTATGGTCTTTTGTGTCCCTCAATGGTACATGTTAATAGGAGTAGATTTTAAAAAGTAGAAAAAATAGATTTTAAAGTGGAACCTCTCTCACTGGGCCTACTTTGCTGATGTTGATGCTGCAGGTTCATTTTGGCCGCTGGCTGATCGAGGGCAGCCCCTTTGTGATCCTTTTTGACATTGGCTCAGCTGCTTGGAACCTGGACCGCTGGAAGGGGGACCTGTGGGAGACCTGCAACATAGGCTTACCCTACGACGACCGAGAGGCCAACGACGCGCTCATCCTGGGCTCCCTCATCGCCTGGTTCTTCAAAGAGGTCAGATGGCATTCAAGTTACTGTTCAGCGCACTGTTTCTCAGTGAATTCCCGAAATGTCAGCCTTTCACCTTCTACTGCTACTTGTGGCTACAAAACTGTGAAATATCCTGATGCAGTTAAGGTGTGTTTCCATTGCGAGAACTAGGCTGCATTGCGGGATAACACCTAGGAGACAGGAACATTTACAGGACTCGTAGTCAGTCCTCTCAGCTTTTATGTCTATATTTGCAGTGTAGGTCCCCAGTAGGACCCACTGGACTCATGACCTGATGTAATCATTCTACCAGGGTTTCAATCTTGTTATCATTCTTCTTCTTCGTCGTCTTCTGTCTTTTTCTTCGTCTTTTCCTTTCCTTTGTCTTCTTCTACTTCGT
>NW_024682861.1:0-524 GCF_008729295.1 Plectropomus leopardus | reverse complement strand
TATGGTAGGTTATGTTGAAACACTGCAAGGCCACGGGAGAAGATATCATATCATCAACATCATAGCATTGAGCAAGCTCGGTTTAGTGAAAGAGCAGCTGGTGTGGAAGCTCAGAAGCATATAGACTGTTGTGTTACTGTTACTGTTGTGTGAATAAAGAATGAAAGTCAAATTTTCATCAACAAACTCTGCTGATAACATAACAACACAACAAAAACATGTGTAAAAATATTAAAGTTAGTATTCATTTTAGTATATAGTTAGAATAAGTAAATCAATTTTAAGGAAAAGGCTGAAATTCACAGAAACGATAATACGACAATCATTACCTGAACATGTTGCCAGATCAGTATGAGCTCTTGGTGAGTATCCTGATTGTCAGCTCTCAGTCAGTGTAGATTGTGATGGCGGCAAAATGTAAAGGTGATGTAGGTTGCTCAGGATGCCTGTGAGGCACATTTTGCTTCGGGGCTCAGCCAATCAGGAAGAATCTATACCGAAGGACAGAAGGTGCTCACACCAAG
>NW_024682860.1:0-242 GCF_008729295.1 Plectropomus leopardus | reverse complement strand
TTGGTCCCCGTCCCCAGAGTCAGAGCCGGCTTGTTCCCAAACAGACCGGTACCGGTGCCAAAGGACGGAGCGCTGGTGGTGGTGGTGCCGAACCCGGCCGTCTTATTACCGAATAAACTCTGCTGTAACACACACACACACACACACAGACACAGACACAGACACAGACACAGACACACACACACACACACACACACACACACACACACACAGACAGACAGACACACAGACACACACAGACA
>NW_024682859.1:0-385 GCF_008729295.1 Plectropomus leopardus | reverse complement strand
GTGTGTGTGTGTGTGTGTGTGTGTTACTGTGTGTGTGTGTGTGTGTTTGTGTGTTACTGTGTGTGTGTGTGTGTGTGTGTGTTACTGTGTGTGTGTGTGTGTGTGTTACTGTGTGTGTGTGTGTTTGTGTGTTACTGTGTGTGTGTGTGTGTGTGTGTTACTGTGTGTGTGTGTGTGTGTGTGTGTGTCATACGCTGAGTCCTGATCTGATTTAACGTGTCTCACTGAGCGTCTGCATGTTTTTCAAAGTGAAAATAAAACTGAGAAAAAGTCACAAACATCATCATCTTTTATTTCATAAGTTAAACATCACAAACAAGCAAACAAACAGACAAACTAACTAACTAACTAACTAACTAACTAACAGGTTCCATTATTCCTCTTT
>NW_024682858.1:0-245 GCF_008729295.1 Plectropomus leopardus | reverse complement strand
AATTTCTTTAAAAAATTGTAAAAATCACATTTGCAGTAATATTGTGAGAGAAGACCTCAAAAGTAAATTTTCAATTCTAGTTTTGTATTTTTAAAATGTCTGCTAATAAAGGTTCCCTCTTGGATAGTACACTTAGATAGTCCCCTATTATTCATGTTCGCATGTATGTGTGTGTGTGTGTGTGTGTGTGTGTTTGCGTGTGTGTGCATGCAGAAAAGGAATTTGTTTGCATGCAAAGGAGATCC
>NW_024682857.1:0-286 GCF_008729295.1 Plectropomus leopardus | reverse complement strand
ATATTTTGATAGTTAGCTGCTGCACGCAAGGTGAGTCACACATGCATTCAACTGCTGTCTCTCCTGCGCACACACACACACACACACATACACATACACACACACACACACAATACCCAGTGTCTCACCTCAGACAGGCATCTTTTCGGTCAATAGTGTCATTTACAGAATAACACATCATTCTTTCCACTGTGGGAGTGGGCTGGGCTCTCTTTGGTTTCAGAGTCACTGTAGTCCCTCCAGCCAACACACACACACACACACACACACACACACACACACACAC
>NW_024682856.1:0-349 GCF_008729295.1 Plectropomus leopardus | reverse complement strand
AAAAGTCCAATGAGCTTCAGAAACACTGCATTTGTGTTCTTTGGTGTATGAAATATGTTTGAATTATCTTTTTAATTTAGGAACAATCACAGTTTAGGGGTTGTAGCAAGGAGTTTCAGTTTGACACTCAGAGGGTATTTTTTTGTCTAGTTTGACATTTTCATGTTTCATGTGAACAGATGAACAGATTGTAAAAAGGCAGATTTTATGTCCATGTTGTTGTTGTCATATGTGGTCTAAAGGCACAGTACATGTTACAAACCACAACATGTCATAGCACAAATGTATTCACGAATAATTTAACTTGAAGGAAAATTAACCTCATGAAATATAAGCAAATGAAACCTCC
>NW_024682855.1:0-366 GCF_008729295.1 Plectropomus leopardus | reverse complement strand
GCGCTGAAGGATAATTAGATGGCCTCCTCAGACTCAGCATCTCTGCCGCTGCTTCTTTCTGCGTCATGCAGCGAGTCCTGTTTTATGACCAAGCAGATCCAGAGTCTGAGACACTGTGTGTGTGTGTGTGTGTGTTTGGGGTCAATGTATTTCTGTCTGGATCCTAATCCCAAAGGTGATATTAGTCTGGTAGGGGGGCAGCCCATCCCCCCTCTGTATATGTGTGTGTGTGTGCGTGTTTATGTGTGCTGCAGGCGTCGGGGTCAGCCAGGAAGCCCAGACAGGCTCCACGTAGACCTTTGACCCATGACTGTCTGCTAGCTCAGGGGTCATGCACACCATTGATACAGACAGCTGATAGACGCA
>NW_024682854.1:0-861 GCF_008729295.1 Plectropomus leopardus | reverse complement strand
TGTTCTTATCTGAGGCATTTTTGTCTCACATGTAGATACTCGTGTGTTTATTGGTGCATATTTGTTTGCGTGTGGTTTGCACAGACAGTGTGTGGGTGTGTGTGTGTTGTCTGCTTGTGTGTGTCAGGTGACAGGCTGACTGGAGGACAGATCCCACTGTCCAGACTAAGTAGATTACTCTCACACCGTGTGTGTGTGTGTGTGTGTGTGTGTGTGTGTGTGTGTGTGTGTGTGTGTGTGTGTGTGGGGACATCTTACTTTTTCTCCCCTCCTTGGATAATCTTAATGCAGGTTTGTAAATGATAGCTTCCTGCCCACCAAATCAAGAGTCCACACAACATCCACATGTACCAGTCATGACCATGTACAGGAAAGGCATGTAAAGTAGTTGTTGGAGTATTTGCTCAGGGTGAGGGTTTATACAAAGTGGATTCCAGCACACATTCCTCTGCTCTTATCTGAAATAGCCAAAGCTTTTCACACTCACACCCAGAAACAGAGACATTAACAACCAGGGGAGCTGTGCCTGGTATAGATTAGGACTGTTTAAGTCTTGACGTAGTTTGAAGAATATCTTTCATAAAACTTCATACTTAAAGTTAGTTTAGTCAGTACTTAATTTGGTTTAAATGATATGAATACTTCCTGTAACATCCTGTCATTTAATCCTTTGAAACGTGAGCAAATTGGTTTGATTTTTCTCTAAAGCATGGGGAGAAGGCAATGAGCAACTTCACACGGCCCAAAAAAATAGAAAGAAATTTGTAAAAAAAAGCTACAAGAAAATTAATTGAAAACAAAAGACAATTAAAAAACAAAATCAAACAAGGAAATGACTCCCAAAATAGTGCAGAAAAAATA
>NW_024682853.1:0-313 GCF_008729295.1 Plectropomus leopardus | reverse complement strand
CTTTCAACATATGCATGAGACTGTTATCATCTCCCTCAACATCATCACAGAGTGCAATTACTAATTTCACACCTACCATTATTGTAATATGACATGCATCTGTTTCTATTATTGCTGTGCCTCTCTCCCCCTCTCTCCCCCTCTCTCTTTCTCTTTCCTTTTTTGCCATGTTGTATTTCATTTGCTATTACGACATCTATTGCTCGTCTGTCCGTCCTGGAAGAGGGATCCCTCATCATCCTCTACCGCTCTTCCTGAGATTTCTTCCCCCCCCACCCCGTTACAGGGGTTCTTTTTGGGGAGTTTTTCCTTG
>NW_024682852.1:0-317 GCF_008729295.1 Plectropomus leopardus | reverse complement strand
TGCCATAGCATAATAAATTGAGAAAATGGACAAAAACATCATAATTTGTCATGTTGAAAAAAATGACCAAAAATCCAAGACTATAGTAAGGCGAAAAATGTCAAAATTTGACATGTCCCAAAAACAGCTGAAAACAGCTTAGAATAACCTGCCAAGACACGCCATAGCATAGAAATTTGAGAAAATGGCTAAAACCATCATAATTATTCATGTCGAAAAAATGACCAAAAATCCAAGATGATGGTAAGGTGAAAAATTTCAAAACTTGACATGTCCCAAAAACATCTGAAAAAAGCTTAGAATAGCCTGCAAAAACA
>NW_024682851.1:0-1423 GCF_008729295.1 Plectropomus leopardus | reverse complement strand
CCTGACCAGATATGTGGGATTTTCTTTTGCATGCATCGCTAAACCAGTCTTGCAAACTGTTGGCAAGATGGTTTGTGTACAACATATCCATGAAAATGCACAAAGCCAATCATAAACAGACAAGAGGCCGTGTTTCTTAACCTGCAATCAAAACCCCAGGTGAGACACATTCGGAATTGGCTGCATACATGCCCAAATAAAGCTCCCAGGAGCTCACCTTGTAGAGCAGACGCACAATGTACAACGCTACATCTTTGCCACAGTCGCTGGAGGTTCAACAACTCTAACCTGTGGCCCTTTGTTGCATGTCCTCCCCTTTCTCTCCTCTTTCACACTGAACCCGTCCTATCTTATAAAGGAAAAAAAGGCCACCCACAAATACTCTTTAAAACCCAAAAAACACCAGCATATCCCATAAATTAAATTAAGGAATTAGGTAGGCCTAATTCGTAATATTTAAACAGAATATGCTGTTCATATAACCTGTATCAAATTAAGAATGTTGTCATAATCGGAATATTAGGGGATTATTGATGTGCATGTAACCGTAGCTCTGAACGAGTCGAACTTAAAGCCAAAATTTGAAAACGCCCAACTGTGGTGCCCTATATGGCAATAAAAAAACAGCTATTTCCACATGCTATTGTCACATGAAAATGCCACACATGTTGGCTTTAGCATGTCATCTGAGAGGATTCTCTCTCTCTCTAAAAAAAGGCTGCCCTGTAATCGTCCAAAACACAAGAGAGGAGCACATTAAAGGTATCAAAAACAGGAGAGAACACCAGAGAAGACAAGAGCTTTTGTCTCTCCCTGCCCTCTCCTGCTGTCGTGTGATAAGAGAATGAAAATCCTGCAGGCATGTGACATAACACCTGCTTAGCCTCACCTGCACCTCCTCTCCGTCCTGTGCCAGACTCACGGTGAACAAGGTTAGCATGGCGCCACTGGACTCCCTGCCGGGCCAAACTCTAGACTCTCTCCAAGTACTGTTGTTGACATCACTAGCCACTGCCGCCGCCAGCTGACCAGTCATGTGACTCGATTGTCTCACCAGCTCTGTGCTCCACTTATCAGGCCTTTCTAGTCAGCCAGGGCAGACTCTCTCCAGGGATTGGATTATGCTTGAACCCCCGCCCCCCTCTCCCACCTGTGTCCAGCCTGTAAGCTATGACCCTGTGGTGAATATGTGTGTGTATGTGTATGTGTGTGCGCATGCGCGTGCACGTGGATGGCCAGACTGTTATATTCACTATTCAGGATTGCTAAGTCTGCTGGTTATCATAACTTGCCTTTTAGAGACAGGAAGTTGCTCGTCGGACGGTTAAAGTCGAGCTAAGCAGTTGATGTAAAGGAGACAGGGGTGTTTGGCTGGAGGTCTCCCAGCATTCCCAGTCTTCAGCTGAGGTTCTTCCCTGTCTGT
>NW_024682850.1:0-285 GCF_008729295.1 Plectropomus leopardus | reverse complement strand
GGGAAGTATTCAATTTTCACAATTTTACCTTACTATAGCCTTGCATTTTGGGTCATTTTTTTCTACACGCAATATTGTGGTGTTTTTGGCCATTTTTGCAACTTTCTAAGCTATGGTGCCTCTTGGCATGCTATTTTAGAGGGTTGTCAACTGTTATCATCTGTTTTTGGGATGGGTCAAATCTTGACATTTTTGCCTTACTATAGCCTTGCATTTTGGGTCATTTTTTCGACATGCAATATTGTGGTGTTTTTGGCCATTTTTGCAACTTTCTATGCTATGGCA
>NW_024682849.1:0-452 GCF_008729295.1 Plectropomus leopardus | reverse complement strand
GTGGGGGGAACTGAGCCGGCAGCAGCTCACCTGGAAAGGAAGACCCCACCAAAATAAGACTCTACACGCAGCCTCTTTACTTCTTTACTTTATGTATGTGTGTGTGTGTGTGTGTGTGTGTGTGTGTGTACCTGAGCCAATGACCACCTGGACCACAGACGAGTCCTGATTGGACGCCTGAGGACAGTTGAGAGACTCCAGCAGCTTCAGACCCTGAACGTACTCTGATCAACACAGAGGGACAGGAAGTCAGCGGCAGAACTTCCTGTGCCAGGTGTGCGTCAGGTGAGCGTGAGCGTACCTTTATCAGTGGCCGTGTTCTTCTTCAGGACACTCTTCAGGTGATCCAGGTACTCAAAGACCCCCTGAAACACCTGGTCCACATCCTCCTCGCTCCAGAAGGCCTTGGCCCGCTCTGAACAACACACGTCATTATTACTTTTGTTATTATT
>NW_024682848.1:0-328 GCF_008729295.1 Plectropomus leopardus | reverse complement strand
TTAATTTATCAGAGGATGGGGGTGGCTGGGATGTGATTTTTTTTTTTTTACCCCCCCCAAAAGATTTTTTTTTTTTATTATTTGAGCCTCCCTGAGTGGGTTTGTTCCATTTTCGCACTGGCGTATGCCTGCCTTGTGCCGAATAGGCAGAGTCTGGACACCATTTCACAGGTACTGTAGCTGGCAGATTCACCAGACCTGCCTGCTAAAATTGTGCTTTGAAAGCGCTGTATACATCACCATGACCAAATGTCCTGTACAAACGTAAACAAGTCAATAAATATTGATAAAACAGTGAACTATTTAAACTGTTTTGTCAGCTGACAGT
>NW_024682847.1:0-286 GCF_008729295.1 Plectropomus leopardus | reverse complement strand
CTTTGACATTTCTGCCAAGTTCGCCATGGCCTTTTTTCCTCATGTTTAAGATAGAGAATTAAAACTATTTGCTCAGGGTTCAAAGTGTCAAAGAAATTGTGAAAGGCATCCAGATGCAACAGAAGAAACCTAATGCCCATCTTTCTTAATGTAGACGACCAACAGATCTGTTGAAATGTAAAAAAATGTAAGATTTGCACTTTTTTTTTTTTTTTTAATAGGCTTTACAAAAGTATTGATATTCTATATCGTTTTGAGTCTACAGAAATAATAATTTTACTCATTA
>NW_024682846.1:0-501 GCF_008729295.1 Plectropomus leopardus | reverse complement strand
AGGAAGAAGAAGAAGAAATACTGCCACTGCCACAAACTCACCCCTAAATTCCACAAAGTCCATCAATGGCACGTTACGGCCGCAGCACAGCCTCCGGAGCTGGTTGATGCTTGTTATTCCACTAAATTGGATCACTGAATTTATTTGTACTGATCTGTATAGCTATCAAGATGGGCTTTTTTTTTTTTTTGGACAAAAAAAACCCCAAAATTCTCTGATCTGCTTTGCCATGGCTGGAGTGCAGGCTACAGCCCAACAAGTGCCATGGTAGAATCACTAAAATCAAGGAAAAATGACCACAAAATCAAGGAAAAAATGTAGAAATAAGCACAATCTCATAGGGTCTACAGTATCAGCTGACAGGACGCTCTGCTTCTGAAATGCTTAAGAGACACTCTCAGAGGGATATGGAGCCGCGTGGAGGACAGAGCAAAACCGCGCCGCAGCCGTAACGCACTGGACATGCTGCTGGTGGAATCCCAGGGTAAGAGTGGTTCATAA
>NW_024682845.1:0-673 GCF_008729295.1 Plectropomus leopardus | reverse complement strand
TAAGGAGTTAAAGTTTTAGATGTTTTGTGAAGAAAAAATCTGAGTTTTAGTTTCAGCGACACGACGAGTAAAAACGACGACTGACTCAGAAAAACATGAAGCTTCAGTTTCAGACGATTCTGACGAAACTGAGAAACAACAAAGTGAACAAAGACAGAAACCCATCAACACACAGCTGGAGCTCCTCCAGAGTGTGTGTGCGTGTGTGTGTGTGTGCATGTGTGTGTGTCAAGTCAAGTCAGTTTTATTTATATAGCCCATTATCACAAAACATGGTTTGCCTCAGAGGGCTTTACAGTGTACGACATCCCTCTGCCCTTAGACCCCCACATCACCCAAGGAAAAACTCCCCAAACACACACACACACACACACGAGCGCACACACACACACTGAGGTCCATCAGTTTGTTGGTTCTGCAGACATCAGATCATGTTGTTATTGTTTGTTTGTTTGTGCATTTCAATGTAAACAATGTAATGTTACTATGTTTATTGTTTACAAATTAAAAACCAGCCTGAACAATGTTTTTTAACTCTTAATGTTTGAGCTGCTCCTGCAGGAGGAAGGTCTCCGTGACAACAATAATTACAGCAGGAGGTGCTGAAGGAGAAAGGTCTCTATGATAACAATAATTACAGCAGGAGGTGCTGAAGGAGGAAGGTCTCCGTGAT
>NW_024682844.1:0-324 GCF_008729295.1 Plectropomus leopardus | reverse complement strand
TCCAGTGAGGGTTGGACTCTGACAGGGCTGCCCTTTGTCATGATGACCGAGCTTCTCACCCTATCTCTAAGGGAGAGCCCAGCCACCCTATGGAGGAAACTCATTTGGACAGCTTGTACCCGCAATCTCGTTCTTTCGGTCACTACCCAAAGCTCGTGACCGTAGGTGAGGGTAGAAACGAAGATCGACCGGTAGAGCTTTGCCTTTCGACTCAGCTCCCTCTTCACCACGACAGATCGGTGCAGAGTCCGGATTACTGCAGACGCTGCACCGATCCGCCTGTCGATCTCCCGCTCCATCCTTCCCTCACTCGTGAACAAGACC
>NW_024682843.1:0-377 GCF_008729295.1 Plectropomus leopardus | reverse complement strand
GGACACGCCATAGCATAGAATGTGGCAAAAATGGCCAAAAACACCATAAAAATGCATGTTGAAAAATAAACAAAAAGGCAAGGCTATAGTATGGAAAAATGTCAAAATATGACATGTCCCAAAAACAGCTGAAAACACTTGAAAACAGCATAAACTAGCTTGCAAAGACACCCCATAGCATAGAATATGGCAAAAATGGCCAAAAACACCATCAAAATGCATGTTGAAAAAATGACCGAAAAGGCAAGGCTATAGTATGGAAAAAATGTCAAAATATGACATGTCCCAAAAACAGCTGAAAACACTTGAAAACTGCGTAAACTAGCAGGACAAGACACACCATAGCATAGAATGTTGCAAAAATGGCCAAAAACACC
>NW_024682842.1:0-366 GCF_008729295.1 Plectropomus leopardus | reverse complement strand
ACCAAAACAGCAAGGCTATAGTATGGCGAAAATTTCAAAATTTGACACATCCAAAAAATAGCTGAAAACCACTTAGTGTAGCAAGCAGAGGCATGTTATGACATACAGTGTTGAAAAAACATCGTCAAAAGGCCGAAACCCCCCCAAAAATAGCATGTTGAAAAAAATGACCAAAACAGCAAGGCTATAGTATGGCGAAAATGTCAAAATTCGACATGTCCAAAAATAGCTGAAAACCACTTAATATAGCATGTAGAAGCATTTTACGATATACAGTGTTGAAAAAACATTGTCAAAAGGCTGAAAAACCCAAAAAATAGCATGTTGAAAAAATAACCAAAACAGCAAGGCTATAGTATGGCGAAA
>NW_024682841.1:0-430 GCF_008729295.1 Plectropomus leopardus | reverse complement strand
GCTATAGTAAGGCAAAAATGTCAAAATATGATATGTCCCAAAATTAGGTGAAAACACCTTAAAACAGCATAAAATAGCCTGCAAAGACACGCCATAACAAAGAATGTTGCAAAAACGGCCAAAAACACCACAATAATGCATGTTGAAAAACTGACCGCGAAGGCAAGGCTATAGTAAGGCAAAATTGTCAAAATATGACATGTCCCAAAATCAGCTGAAAACACCTTAAAATAGCATAAAATAGCGTGCAAAGACAGGCCATAGCATAGGATGTTGCAAAAACGGCCTAAAACACCATAATAATGCATGTTAAAAAATGACCAAAAAGGCAAGGCTATAGTAAGGCAAAAATATAAAAATATGATATGTCCCAAAATTAGCTGAAAACACCTTAAAACAGCATAAAATAGCCTGCAAAGACACGCCATAG
>NW_024682840.1:0-1435 GCF_008729295.1 Plectropomus leopardus | reverse complement strand
CCTGACCAGATATGTGGGATTTTCTTTTGCATGCATCGCTAAACCAGCCTTGCAAACTGTTGGCAAGATGGTTTGTGTACAACATATCCATGAAAATGCACAAAGCCAATCTTAAACAGACAAGAGTCCGTGTTTCTTAACCTGCAATCAAAACCCCAGGTGAGACACATTTGGAATTGGCTGCATACATGCCCAAATAAAGCTCCCAGGAGCTCACCTTGTAGAGCAGACGCACAATGTACAAACGCTACATCTTTGCCACAGTCGCTGGAGGTTCAACAACTCTAACCTGTGGCCCTTTGTTGCATGTCCTCCCCTTTCTCTCCCCTTTCACACTGAACCCGTCCTATCTTATTAAGGAAAAAAAGGCCACCCACAAATACTCTTTAAAACCCAAAAAACACCAGCATATCCCATGTTTTACTCAAATATTGTTAAATTCGGAGGTAGGCCTAATTCGTAATATTTAAACAGAATATGCTGTTCATATGACCTGTATCAAATTAAGAATGTTGTCATAATCGGAATATTAGGGGATTATTGATGTGCATGTAACCGTAGCTCTGAACGAGTCGAGCTTAAAGCCAAAATTTGAAAATGCCCAACTGTGGTGCCCTGTATGGCAATAAAAAAACAGCTATTTCCACATGCTATTGTCACATGAAAATGCCACACATGTTGCTTTAGCATGTCATCTGAGAGGATTCTCTCTCTCTAAAAAAAGGCTGCCCTGTAATCGTCCAAAACACAAGAGAGGAGCACATTAAAGGTATCAAAAACAGGAGAGAACACCAGAGAAGACAAGAGCTTTTGTCTCTCCCTGCCCTCTCCTGCTGTCGTGTGATAAGAGAATGAAAATCCTGCAGGCATGTGACATAACACCTGCTTAGCCTCACCTGCACCTCCTCTCCGTCCTGTGCCAGACTCACGGTGAACAAGGTTAGCATGGCGCCACTGGACTCCCTGCCAGGCCAAACTCTAAACTCTCTCCAAGTACTGTCGTTGACATCACTAGCCACTGCCGCCGCCAGCTGACCAGTCATGTGACTCGATTGTCTCACCGGCTCTGTGCTCCACTTATCAGGCCTTTCTAGTCAGCCAGGGCAGACTCTCTCCAGGGATTGGATTATGCTTGAACCCCCGCCCCCCTCTCCCACCTGTGTCCAGCCTGTAAGCTATGACCCTGTGGTGAATATGTGTGTGTATGTGTATGTGTGTGCGCATGCGCATGCGCGTGCACGTGGATGGCCAGACTGTTATATTCACTATTCAGGATTGCTAAGTCTGCTGGTTATCATAACTTGCCTTTTAGAGACAGGAAGTTGCTTGTCAGACGGTTAAAGTCGAGCTAAGCAGTTGATGTAAAGAAGACGGGGTGTTTGGCTGGCGGTCTCCCAGCATTCCCAGTCTTCAGCTGAGGTTCTTCCCTGTCTGT
>NW_024682839.1:0-427 GCF_008729295.1 Plectropomus leopardus | reverse complement strand
AGCAAAGATTATTGCAAAAACAGCCATAAACACCATAATAATGCATGTTGAAAAAATGAGCGAAAAAGCAAGGCTATAGTAAGGCAAAATTGTCAAAATATAACATGTCTCAAAAACAGCTGAAAATACCTCAAAACAGCATAGAATAGCGTACTAAGACATGTCATAGCAAAGATTGTTGCAAAAACAGCCATAAACACCATAATAACGCATGTTGAAAAAATGACCCAAAAGGCAAGGCTATAGTAAGGCAAAAATGTGAAAATATGACGTGTCCCAAAAAACGCTGAAAACATCTCAAAACAGCATAAAATACAGTGCCAAGACATGTCAAAGCAAAGATTATTGCAAAAACAGCCAAAAACACCATAATAATGCATGTTGAAAAAATGAGCGAAAAAGCAAGGCTATAGTAAGGCAAAAATGT
>NW_024682838.1:0-799 GCF_008729295.1 Plectropomus leopardus | reverse complement strand
GGTTTAAAGTGGTTTTCAGCAGTTTTTTGAAAATGGCATTTTTTGACCTTTTTGCCATGCTATAGCCTTGCATTTTTTGTGGATTTAATGGCATGTTATTTAATGTTGTTTTAGGTTGTTTTTGCAACATCCTTTGCTATGGCGTGTCTTGGCACTCTATTTCATGTGGTTTAAAGTGGTTTTCAGAAGTTTTTTGAAAATGACATTTTTTGACATTTTTGCTGTACTATAGCCTTGCATCTTTGGTGGATTTTTGGACATGCTATTTATTGTTGTTCTGGAATTTCTTTGCAACACCCTTTGCTATGGCCTGTCTCTGCACACTATTTTTTGTGGTTTGAAGTGGTTTTCAGCAGTTTCTAAAAATGGCATTTTCTGACATTTTTGCTGTACTATAGCCTTGCATCTTTGGTGGTTTTTTGGACATGCTACTTAATGGTGTTTTGAGATTTTTTTGCAACACCCTTTGCTATGGCCTGTCTCTACACACTATTTTTTGTGGTTTGAAGTGGTTTTCAGCAGTTTTTTGAAAATTACATTTTTATGACCTTTTTGCCATTCTATACCCTTGCATTTTTTGTGGATTTGATGGCATGGTATTGAATACTGTTTTAGGTTGTTTTTACACCATTCTTTGCTATGGTGTGTCTTGGCATGCAATTTTATGTGGTTTAAAGTGATTTTCAGCAGTTTTTTTAAGAAACTGCATTTTTTGACATTTTTGCTGTACTATAGCCTTGCATCTTTGGTGTTTTTTTGGACATGCTACTTAATGGTGTTTTGAGATTTTTTTGCAACA
>NW_024682837.1:0-918 GCF_008729295.1 Plectropomus leopardus | reverse complement strand
GATGGGTCATTTTTTGACTTTTTCGCCATACTATAGCCTTGCTTCTTGGGTCATTTTTTCAACATGCCATATTATGGTGTTTTTTTGCCATTTTTGCAACATTCTATGCTATGGCATGCCTTAGCACACAATTTAATGTGTTTTTAGGCTGTTTTCAGCTGTTTTTGGGATGGGTCATTTTTTGACTTTTTCGCCATACTATAGCCTTGCTTCTTGGGTCATTTTTTCAACATCCCATATCATGGTGTTTTTTGCCATTTTTGCAATATTCTGTGCTATGGTATGCTTTCACACGCTATTTAATGTGTTTTAAGCTGTTTTCAGCTGTTTTTTGAGATGGGTCATTTTTTGACTTTTTCGCCATACTATAGCCTTGCTTCTTGGGTCATTTTTTCACTATGCTATATTATGGTGTTTTTTGCCATTCTTGCATCATTGTATGCTATGGCATGACTCAGCACGCTATTTAATGTGTTTTTAAGCTGTTTTCAGCTGTTTTCGGGATGGCTCATTTTTTGACTTTTTTGCCATACTATAGCCTTGCTTCTTGGGTCATTTTTTCAACATCCCATATCATGGTGTTTTTTGCCATTTTTGCAATGTTCTATGCAATGGTATGCTTTCACACACTATTTAATGTGTTTTTGAGGCATTTTCAGCAGTTTTTCAGATGGGTCATTTTTTGACTTTTTCGCCATACTATAGCCTTGCTTCTTGGGTCATTTTTTCAACATGCCATTTTATGCTATTTTTTGCCATTTTTGCAACATTCTATGCCATGGCATGACTCAGCAGGCTGTTTAACATGTTTTTAAGCTGTTTTCAGCTGTTTTTGGGAAGGGTCATTTTTTGACTTTTTCGCCATACTATAGCCTTGCTTCTTGGGTCATTTTTTCAACATCCCATATCATGGTGTTT
>NW_024682836.1:0-550 GCF_008729295.1 Plectropomus leopardus | reverse complement strand
TTTAGGAGGGGTCAAAATTTGACTCTTTTCGACATACTATACTATTGCCTTGTTGGCCGGCCATTTTTTGGACATGCTAAATGATGAGGTTTTTGGCCTTTTTTGGACTTTATTCCCACTCTGTATGCTACAATGCGTCTCTACAAGCTATTCTATGTCGTTTCAAGCCATTTTTAGGAGGGATCAAAATTTGACATTTTTCGACATACTATACTATTGCCTTGCTGGCCGGCCACTTTTTGACATGCTAAATCATGAGGTTTTTGACCTTTTTTGGAGTTTATTCCCACTTTGTATGCTATAACGCGTTTCTACAAGCTATTCTATGTCGTTGTCAGCCATTTTTAGGAGGGGTCAAAATTTGACTTTTTTCGACATACCATACTATTGCCTTGTTGGCCGGCCATTTTTTGGACATGCTAAATTATGAGGTTTTTGGCCTTTTTTGGACTTTATTCCCACTTTGTATGCTATAACACGTTTCTACAAGCTATTCTATGTCGTTTTTAGCTATTTTTAGGAGGGGTCAAAATTTGACTTTTTTCGACAT
>NW_024682835.1:0-448 GCF_008729295.1 Plectropomus leopardus | reverse complement strand
AAGGTGCTGTTACACTACACACACACACACACACACACACACACACAGATCATCACTTTCTGACATTTAACCCTCTGAAACCTGGATCGACGTCAGTTTTCTGGTGCTGCTTTTAGACGCCTTTTACAAGCTGTTAAACACTTTGAGCAAATTGGTTTGATGTCTGTGGAAAACGTGGGGAAGAGGCAGTGAGCAACGTTGTGAGTGTGTCCGACACACGGCGAGAAATTAGTAAAAGGTCACAAGAAAAAGATCTGATTTTTTTTTTTTAGGGGAAAATTGGAAGAAAAAAATCGCCAGAAAACCTTATTCATAATTATTACAATTATATATTCAAACTAAGAAGAAAGGGTGTCCCTAAATAGATGTGTGTGTGTGTGTGTGTGTGTGTGTGTGTGTGTGAGAGAGAGAGAGAGAGAGAGATCGATATGAACCTGCAGGCTCTTGG
>NW_024682834.1:0-378 GCF_008729295.1 Plectropomus leopardus | reverse complement strand
GTTCAGGTGGCTGTAGCTTTTCCCTTTTGTCTCGACATTTTCCCCCTAGCTTTTAAAAAAATAATATTGCAAATCTACAAATTTCCTCCAATCCGCGGAACAACTCTTACCAAGTTGCTCATTGCCTCCTTCCCATGTTTTTTCAAGAAATCAAACCAATTTGCTCGGGGTTTTAAATGGTTACATTTCATGTTGCATGCTGCCAGCTGAATCAAATCGATGAAAAAAATAAACAAAAAGAACATAACAATTTCCATTCTTATCTCCCCAAAACATGGCGCCTCTCTCTCTCTCTCTCTCTCTCTCTCACACACACACACACACACACACTCACACACACACACACACACACATACTCACACACATACTCACACATAG
>NW_024682833.1:0-911 GCF_008729295.1 Plectropomus leopardus | reverse complement strand
CACACACACTCTCACTCACAGACACACTCTCACTCACACACACACACCTGTTTGTACTTCCTGTAGCACCTCTGGATGACGGCTGCAGCCATGTCCTGCTGCTCCTTTAACCTGCGACCCTGCAAACAGGAAACAGGAAACAGTCACACACGTGATGTGACCCGCTGCCGCCCGCAGGGGGCGCCATGAGGTACGCACATTATTTACATCCTGCACTCAGCAACATTTTCAAAGCTGTGTATATGTGTATGAATATATACGTGCCGAGTGTGTTTGTGTGTGTTTTAAGTATATGTGCAAACACGTGTATTTATGTCTATAAGTACACTACCGTTCAAAAGTTTGGGGTCACCCAGACAATTTTGTGTTTTCCATGAAAAGTCACTTTTATTTACCACCATGAGTTGTAAAATGAATAGAAAATATCGTCAAGACATTGACAAGGTTAGAAATAATGATTTGTATTTGAAATAATGATTTTTTCCTTCAAACTTTGCTTTCGTCAAAGAATCCTCCATTTGCAGCAGTTACAGCATTGCAGACCTTTGGCATACTAGCTGTTAATTTGTTGAGGTAATCTGGAGAAATTTCACCCCACGCTTCTAGAAGCCCCTCCCACAAGTTGGATTGGCTGGATGGGCACTTCTTGCGTACGGTACGGTCAAGCTGCTCCCACAACAGCTCAATGGGGTTTAGATCAGGTGACTGTGCTGGCCTCTCCATTACAGATAGAATAGCAGCTGCCTGCTTCTTCTCTAAATAGTTCTTGCACAATTTGGAGGTGCGCTTTGGGTCATTGTCCTGTTGTAGGATGAAATTGGCTCCAATCAAGCACTGTCCACAGGGTGTGGCATGGCGTTGCATAATGGAGTGATAGCCTTCCTTATTCAAAATCCCTTTTACCCTGAACA
>NW_024682832.1:0-300 GCF_008729295.1 Plectropomus leopardus | reverse complement strand
ACACACACACACACACACACACACACACACACACACACACACACACACAGGCCTGGGCGTGTATCCAAACATCCACATCGACGTTGCACAAGAACACTGGAGCTAAAAGATCACACTAAAGGCACGCACACACACACACACACACACACACACACACACACACACACACACACACAGGAAACACACACTGAAACGCTCACTGTAAAGCCTCACACCCACAGATTGCACAAGCATTGTGGGGCCAACACTCACACCCTGAAAAACACACACACACACACACACACACACACACACACACAC
>NW_024682831.1:0-357 GCF_008729295.1 Plectropomus leopardus | reverse complement strand
AGTACACACACACACACACACACACAAACACACACACACACACACACACACACACACACACACACACACACACACACACACACACACGTCAACTGGTTTGGCTTTTGTTGACTTTTTTTTTAAAAATTGAGTTCAGATGTCACTTCCTGTGTTTCTGTGTCCTCAGAGTTGGAGAGTTCGTATTCGTCTAATCAGCTCGTCCTCGAGGCCAAAGCTGCAGAGCTCGCCGAGCTGGAGCAAACCGTCCGCCGCATCCTGGAGGAGATCAGCTACAAAGTGACGCTCTACAGCACCTGTCTGTGATCAGCACACCTGTCTGTGATCAGCACATCTGTCTATCATCAGTTTACCTGTCTG
>NW_024682830.1:0-208 GCF_008729295.1 Plectropomus leopardus | reverse complement strand
GCATTTGGGTTCAGCTCCTAGTTTTATCTTCTCACTTTTTTGGCCTCCATTGCCACTTTGTACAGTATTACTCGTCTCTACAAGCTATAATATGTGGTTTTCAGCCATTTTTACGATGGGTCAAAATTTGACATTTTTCGACATACTATACTATGGCGTTTTTGGCCATTTTTGGACATGCTAAATTATGAAGTTTTTGGACTTTTTT
>NW_024682829.1:0-1131 GCF_008729295.1 Plectropomus leopardus | reverse complement strand
TTAGGTAATTTTTCATCTTCATTTTATGTAATTGTTCTAACCTGCCAATGCAAAATAGCTTTAATATGTAATCTAATATGTAACAGTGCATCAAATGGTAATATTTATATTTTAAACTGTACATGGTCCCTTTTAAATAAATACATATAACTATGGATATAAATGTATTCAATTTTGCTCACATTTTTCAGGTCATTTTCTTTTCTCTCTTTTATTTATTTATTTTTTTTACTTTTCTTGTCTTGCTTATTCAGGTTATTTTCTTAGAGCTTTTTACTAAATGTAAATCTTTGGGCTATTTCTAGTTAAGCTGCTCATTGCCTTCTTCCTGCGTTTTTGAGAGAAATCAAACCAATTACCTCAGGTTTCAAAGGGTTAAAGCATGGAGGAAAAGGCCAGTCATGACCAAAAAGTTAAGTCTATTTTTATTTTTATTTTTTTCCAAACATTTCTGTTGCTGCTCTTAAAAAAAAAAAAAAAAAAAAATTCTCACTGTTGAATTTGCTGCAGTCTGTCTCTGTGTCTTTCACTCCTCTCAACCTTCTCCTGCACTAATTTGAGGGTCACTCTGGTGTAAATGAGAGCATTGTTCCAGAAGGGGAAGGCAGGCTTTGCAGAGAGGATTATCTGTTGGTGTTGAGCTGTGGGATTCAGTTCCTTCTGGAGTATGAGCCGGTCAGCGAGCTGCATCACTAAGCTTGTTATTATTGTTTTGGGAGAAGGAGACTGAGTTCTGAGGGGAAAAGGAGAGGAAAGAAGGAAATGAAGAGGGTATTGAGAGGGGAGAAAACCAGAAAATAGATGGAGGATGTGTTTAAAGACAGAATTAAAGTCTGGGCCAAATCTTTAATGATTTACTGTATTTGGAAGGAAGGACAAAGATGAGTAACAGCAGAAGGATAGAAAATCCCTGCATCTGCAGAAACTGTCGTCGGACGCAGGTTTTAATGGGGACGAGCAGAAAACGCTTAGATGTGCTTTTTCTACGAGCAAAACTGGGATGGGAAACCTGAGGAAAAAGCTCAGTTATCTCCTCCTGAGCAGCAGACAGACGTACACACACACACACAGTCAGTCAGACAGACTAGAACATGACTCCATGCAGGGTGAAGAGATATTGGACTCTGCAAT
>NW_024682828.1:0-686 GCF_008729295.1 Plectropomus leopardus | reverse complement strand
GAACTTAACAATTTTCCTTGCACAATGACCATCCCATCTCCCAACAACATTTTGGTCACAGACTGACATCTCTGTATTTGTACCCTTAAATGTTGGGAAAATAAGAACAGACATGTACCTTTTCTCACTTTGGTACTTATATGTACCCGTTCAACCTAGAAAATGTACATGATAGTATCTTATGGACCAACTATGACCCTTTGGTGGTACATCAGCAACAGTTGTATCTTAAAGAACATGAATCCACCCCAACCATACCTCTTTTACTGATAGTGTAGTATGGTAGTATTGTATAGTATTGGAATGCACAGACAGCTTATGGTGAAAACCAAAAAGAACCAAAGCCCTGATTGCTTGAAGCTCTCACTATGTAGCAGCTCCATCTCTCCAACATCATCACAATTGTTGACATGCCTACAGGTCCTGTGTGTTAGTGTGTGTAATTTTGTTATATCTGTGTATGTAAGGATTACGAGAGTGAAAAAAACTGAATTTCCCCATTGAGGGACTAATAATTAAAAATATATTATTGTATCAATATTGGTTCAAGCTAAAAAATATAAAAGCATTACGGCATGTTGACACGGCGGCCAATCAAAAACACATGACAGAGTTTAATAAAATAAAACCACTGTATAGCTTATGTGAGAGGCAAAAGAGATGAGCCAGAGATAGAGATATATAGA
>NW_024682827.1:0-541 GCF_008729295.1 Plectropomus leopardus | reverse complement strand
ATATGTGTGTGTGTAACTTTGAGCCTCAATAAAATGCCAGGGGTTGGGTTACATAAAAGTTCACCCCCCATTCAGTTGTCATAATCGTTGAAATTATCTATAGAGACCAAAACTGATTCTAGTACCATGCTGTAAACGTGTTTTTTTTTTTTGGTTTTTTTTCTGTTAAATTGAGCATTTTAACATGAGGATTGACTCACATTTTGAGCCAATCTCAAGTGGCCAGTAGAGGAACTGTAGTGTTTGTCACTTGTGCGTTGGCTTCATTTTTCAGCCTTTTGGTTGCCACTTGGCTGCATCTAACAGTTAGTGTCTTTGGAGATTAATCTGCTTTTTGTTTCTCTTTCAGTTCTTCATTTAGTCTATGAAATGTCAAAAATAGTGAGAAATACCAATCTCCACTCCAAGATTACATGTTAAAATGCCTAGTACATGTTAAAATGCCTAGTCTGACTAAAACCCAAAGATATTTAGTAAAATTATGTTGTATTTTTTCACTATTTTTGCATATTGGAATCATCAGTCAATTTTAAATATAGTC
>NW_024682825.1:0-589 GCF_008729295.1 Plectropomus leopardus | reverse complement strand
CCTTCTCTTCTTCTTCTTCTCCTTCTCTTCTTCTTCTTCTCCTTCTCCTTCTCTTTTTTCGTCCCCTCTGTTTTCTTCTGGTTTTTATCGTCCTCCTTCAGTCGGAGTTCATTCCAGACGGACGACGAATGGAAACCAGCAGACTGACTCACTGAGACAGAGACCGACAGAGACACCGAGAGACAGACAGAGAGACACACTGAGAGACGCAGAGACAGACGGGAGAGAGAGAGACACACACACACACACACACACTGAAAGACAGAGACAGAGACAGACTCAGAGAGTCCACGTCTGTTTTCAATCTGTCTCTCTGCTGCTCGCCCCCTCCTCTCTCTCTCTCTTACAAGAAGTGAACCCAGTCCAACACACACACACACACACACACACACACACAGAAACACACACACACACACACACACAGAAACACACACACACACACACAGAAACACACACACAGACACACACACACACAGACACACACACAGACACACACACACACACACACAGAAACACACACACACACACACAAACACACACATACACACACACACACACGCGCACACACACACAAACAAACACACACACA
>NW_024682823.1:0-905 GCF_008729295.1 Plectropomus leopardus | reverse complement strand
TGTTTCAGAGAAGCTAAAGGACAAATCAAACAACACTTACACACAACACAAGAACACTGTTGTTATAAGGTGCAGACAGAACATGCAGCTTGTGAGTTGTGTGTGAGAGTTATTTTCTTTGGGCTCTGCAGGGTACCTTGGTTACACCAGCGGTTTCTCTCTCTCCTGCATGGTCTTCTTCCTCTCTGCGGTGAGTCTGTGGGAGTCACAGTTGGTGCTGGAGAGATGATTTGTTGTTAAGTCTAGAGAAGTTAATTGCCAGCTACTAACAGACCAAAATATAGGCTTTACTGAGCACATTATACAAATCATATTTATAGTGTTATTGTTATAGTTTACAGTTAGAGTGATTTGGATGATTGGGAGCAAAGGGAAAGCCACTTAGCATCACTGTCACTGCTTACCTTTAACCTTCACTGTTGTATTTTTTCACTGGTATTAAAATGTTAATAGTATCGAGGACCAAATCAGCTGTAACAATAAATAAATAAAGTAATAAAGTAATACAGAAAAGAATTTCAAAATAAAAGTCTCAGTTATCTAATAAATATGCAAGTTTATTTTGAAAATAAATAAAGAATATAGAAATACAAAAATAAATTAATATAAATATGTATAAACAGAAATATGAAATATTAATTTAACACATTGTTTATTTCTGTATTCATTGATATCTCTTTACATTTATTTCCATTTTATTCATTTCTTGATTTATCTTTTTCCCTTCTAAATATTTCTTCATTTATTTATGTCATTTCATACCCGGAAATGACAAGAGAAGCCTGATCAGTAATACATCCATAATCAATCAATCAATCAGACTTTATTTGTATAGCACTTTTCATACAAGCAGACTGCACACACATACACACACACACACACACACACACACACACACACACACA
>NW_024682822.1:0-308 GCF_008729295.1 Plectropomus leopardus | reverse complement strand
AGAGAAAAATCAGTATTTTGTGTAATAGCAGATCTGATCTCCCTTGTGACTGTGTTGATTACAGCCCACTGAAAAGACTCATTAAACCTGAGAGCGGTGCTGCTTCACAATGTGTGCGCTTTGTTGGATGTGTTGTCGACTGCCATCATAAAGGTCTGATTGAGTTTTACAAAGGCATGCAATCATATACTGCAGGGGCTTGAATCACAGCACACCTGGAATAAATCGAATGCCCACACACACACACACACACACACACATACACACACACACGCATATACGTCCTCTGAAGTCTATTATTGTCCATT
>NW_024682821.1:0-217 GCF_008729295.1 Plectropomus leopardus | reverse complement strand
CGTGTGTTTGTGTGTCAGAGAGAGCGAGAGAGAGAGACATGGATGAGCACTAAATCATTTGAGAGTGAAAGAGTGATAGTGTGTGCAATAAATCTGCTTAGGTGTGTTGGTGACTGTGTAACGATGAGTATGTTCCCTGTTATATATATGCGCGAGTGCGCACGCACACACACACACACACACACACACACCAACACACCTAAGCAGATTTATTGCA
>NW_024682820.1:0-524 GCF_008729295.1 Plectropomus leopardus | reverse complement strand
TTTGGGCCGTATCTCATTAAGTCGATCATTGCCGTCTTTACGTATTTTTGCAAGAAATCAGGCCAGTTTTCAGTTGCATGTTATTTTCCTGCTTTAACACACACATACGCCCCCTGCCTCCACTGTCAGGTGAGTGTGTGTGTGTGTGTGTGTGTGTGTGTGTGTGTGTGACCTGTCCCTGACCTGCTCCCTCTCAGGTCCTGTGTAACGTGGACGAGCTGTTTGACAGAGACGAGCTGTCTGCGGCTCCTGATCCCGGCTGGCCCGATTGCTTCAACTCGGGAGTGTTTGTCTTCAGCCCGTCGCTGAACACACACCGCAGCCTGCTGGATCACGCCCTGCATTACGGCAGCTTTGACGGTAACGCGGGACTACACGTCTGAGTTCACTGTGAACGCTGACAGCACAAGTGAACACACTCAGAGAAAAAAAACATACAAGAAAACATTTAAAATCTGGATTTTAGAGTGTTTAGAGGAGCACAGAGGGTTAAAAATTAAGATTTTTGAATAAAAAAAGATTTT
>NW_024682819.1:0-838 GCF_008729295.1 Plectropomus leopardus | reverse complement strand
CCAACAACTCAACAGTCTAGAAATAAACAAATAAATTTATATATATATATATGAATAAAATAAAAAATAACAGACCCGCCGAGAATGTTTTTACCCTTTGAACCCTTTGAAAATTGGCTTTATTTCTTCCAAAAACATGTGAAAAAGGCGATGAGCAACTTAACAACAAATGGTCTGAAAACTTAGCAAGAAATTAATGAAAAAAGTTACATGAAAACTTCTTGAAAAAAAGCCAAAAAAAGAAGAAAACAAAAAGACGGTCATTGCCTTTTTTTTCGTCCATGTTTTTGAAAGAAATCAAACCGATTTGGATCAAACAGCATACGAAAGGCGTCTGAATGCAGCACAGGATAACTGATGTCAGTCCAGGTTTCAAAAGGTTAAGACAGCTCAGACTGAGTTTTATGACCATCTTACACCAAACAATTAAAATATTTGTAACACTGAGATAAATCTGATTATCCTTTTTTGAAAGGGCTAAGAACATGACTTCAAGAAAGTGCCAAAAAAAGGAATGTACCAATTTTAAATATATAATTTTAAGACTTGAGTACAGTTTTCTGGACATTTTATATATCTAATAATCTCCCCACAGCTAGTTTTCAAGTGATTTCCTTGTCACCTTTTTGTTTGTTTGTTTTTGCAATTTTCAGAACATTTCTTTCTAAGTTGCTCATTTCCCTTCCCCACGTTTCAAAAATAAAATAAAATTCAAGGTTTCAGGCATTTAAATGCTAGTGAAAGCCATCTGAACGCAGCACAACAAAACCAATGTCTAAAGGGTTAATGATCAACTTGGGTTCTTATCTCAACAATTTAACAGGCATGTTTACCAACA
>NW_024682818.1:0-1046 GCF_008729295.1 Plectropomus leopardus | reverse complement strand
AGCACATGCCACTGTGTGCTCACTTTTTTTGTCTGATAACTTAAGATTCAGACGTTCAGGAGGTTTGTACTGGGAGCTAAATTATCAGCAGAAGTCTCTTCCTCTCCAAAACACATGGACCCGGTGTTTCAAACTGGTAAAAACACTGAGAAAATAAGCTTCATTTACAAAAAACAAAAAACAAACTGTTTTCCCATAGCCTTTGTAGCGGAAGCCAATGTCTGGATTGTCTGATCTGGGCTACTGTGGGAACATGGTGGTGAGACATGACGATAAAAACAGAATTCTTACAGTTCTAACAATTTGTTGATTATACACCAGAGAAAATTCTTATGTTAGACAAACTTCCTTTTTTTTGAAAGAAACTTGGCAGTGGTTACACTGTGTCTTGGTACCTAATGGAGCATTTTGTGACTCTAGATTTACAGTAAGCAATTACTGACTATGATTTATCTCAGTCTCATTTAATAGAATTCGGGTAACTGCAAGGTATTTGTTCTCTAACAAGGTAAATCAACAATGACAAAAACAGTCTGTAACAGAGTAACACTTTGATATCCTAATTTGCAATTTCTTCAATAGATGCCCCTGTGATCATACTTATTCATTATCAAGATATCTGCTAACCCTGTCTGAATACAAGTTCTTAGTTTAAGAGAAGACATCAAGACAATATGGTGAATAACATCACTTCAATGATGAAGGCAGTACACAGTAAAGGAAGAGGATCAGTGGATGAAGAACCACACAGAGAGAGCAGATTTAGCATTGATGTTTTACTAGAAAAAGAAACCAAATGGAAAGACAAGAAACAAAGAAAGAAAGAAACAGTGTTAAAGCCAGAGTGTTGACAGCCCAGCAGTCTGCTTTTTGCTGTCTACGCATGAAATCTTATGTGCTGGAGGTGGCAAAGAAATAAACAACAGTATCATGTACAGTTTAACTGCCTCGTGTGGTGATAGCTGGATCAGTGCTAACTGTCTGTTCACAAATGAATCCGCTGCAGAAATCCACTATTCCCATTATTTCTCTCAAGCTGGATTGCT
>NW_024682817.1:0-876 GCF_008729295.1 Plectropomus leopardus | reverse complement strand
ACACACACACACAAACAACAATCCATTTACAAAACCACTGATCCAATATTTCACGTGTTTGCGTGCTGTCGGTGATTATTTTGAGCCCACATCTGTCTCTGAGAATAATCCCATCAGTTACTCAGATGATCTAATGCTCGACAAAATGCTTTGTATTCTATGTTTGTGTGTGTGTGTGTGTGTGTGTGTGTGTGTGTGTGTGTGATACTTTAGGGTAAACACTGTGAGACTCCGGTGGATGCCTGTGTCAGTAATCCCTGCACAAACGGAGGAATCTGCATCAGTGACGAGCAGACGAGAGGGTTCAGGTAACAACTGCAAATGTATGAGAGGAAAAAAAACACACACACAAACAAAACAAACAATAGCTGCACTCTGCTGTAAACCTGCTCATTTTAATGTATTTTTAAAAAAATGTTAGTTAACTAAGATCTTTATTTCAACAAATAAAAATGATAAAATTATGGGCAAAAACAACAATATCGGATTTAAAGGTTGTTTGATAAATGTGTATGATTGGATTTGAGCTGGATTTGGTAATATGATTAAGGGATTAACAAATTTAAAATAGTCAAAGAATGAGAAATAGATAGCAATAAAAAAACAATAATATATAAACATTGGTATCAGTATCTCCAGTTTCATTCGAAAGTGAATATGTACTTTTTAATATTATTTTACATGATCACATATTGTTTTTTTTTTCTTTTGGTTTAGTTTATTTCTCTTATATTTTTTTGCAATTTTTTAAGGATTATTTTTTTCAGGATTTTAGCCTTTTAATGATAGGACAGCTGAAAGAGTATCAGCATCCCCAGTTCATTTTTAAAGTGAATATGTAGTTCTTATTATTATTTTACATTATCACATATTGTA
>NW_024682816.1:0-970 GCF_008729295.1 Plectropomus leopardus | reverse complement strand
ACATTCACACACACACACACACACACACACACACACACACACACACACACACACACACACACACGTATACACAGAGTCCTTGCAGTCAACTACGAGGCCTGCGGTTTGTGTGCAGCAGAGGGGAAGCAGCCGCTCAGCAGCCGTACATCACTCTGCAGCGTCAGGGACTAAAATAGTAAACAAGCTAATTTAATACAGTTTCCCTCCTTTTTTTGGCTTGTGGAGGAGCAGCTTCAGTGGATAACCTCCATGCAGTCAGACCCCCAAAAGAGGGACAAAAAGGGTATTCCCTCCCTGTCGTATCTGCGTGGCGCTCACAGCAGGCAGGAAGTTCACAGCTCAAAGCGAAAGAGATGTTATCTGCGGCGAGACGTTGCCTTTTTTTCCATGAAGTCATCGCGGGCCCCTGGGTAGAGCTGCAACAAAAGGGCCACTGTTTGACGGGCACAATGCGCCGCTCTGCCGCACAGCTCGGCCACACATGCAAATGACAGGCCAGGAGGGAAAGGTGTGGTGATGGCAGGTCCGAGCTCAGCACGGAAAGACACATTTTCACCTGGAAGTCACCTGATCTGAATTCACCCTTAAAATCTGGAACGACATATTTTTTTCAGACGGTTGAGGGGATTATTAAAAAAAAGTCTTAAAAACAAGGGGAAAATGTCAAGAAAATTCTAACTTTATTTATAGTGTATCCTAACTATATATTTGAAATTATTTTGTAGAAGAATAATCATTTCTATAATTTATATATAGTTTATATTGTACTTTTTCAAATTTATTTGTATTTTTCTTGCTTTTTTTTGAGGTCATTTTCTTGTTGGTTTTTGTTTCTAATTTTTTTGTCACTTATCATCAGGTTATTTTCTTGTGCTGATTTTTTTTTTGTAAAAACATGGGGGAAAATACAGTGAGAAACTAGGCAAAAAAAATGTCCCACAAAAAAAATTAGTAAAAGGAAAATGCCCAT
>NW_024682815.1:0-202 GCF_008729295.1 Plectropomus leopardus | reverse complement strand
ACACACACACACACACACACACACACACACACACACACACACACACACACACACACACACACAAACACACACACACAATGTTTTTGCATGTGTGCAAATACTACATTAAAGAGGAGAAGAACTAAAATGAAAACAGATACATCTATTAATATACACAACAACATTTAAGGTCATACACATATGCAGATTAACATGAAGACAC
>NW_024682813.1:0-243 GCF_008729295.1 Plectropomus leopardus | reverse complement strand
CTAGCCGTCATTATTTCAATCCAAGGCTACGGAAAGGCGAGCCCCTTGTACATGGGAGCGGCCACATATGAGGGATTTCTGGGAGATGTAGTCCACGATTTCACAGAGGAATTGTGGGTTAAAACCTTTCTCAGAGTTATGTGATGCATTAACAGCTCTTGTAGCTCCTGCTGCATCATGAGGGAGCCAGTTCCTACTGACAAGCACATAGACACAGCATCATGTGACCTCACAGCATCATGT
>NW_024682812.1:0-374 GCF_008729295.1 Plectropomus leopardus | reverse complement strand
GCTACCACAGTGACCTGTCAATTCAATTCAATTTTATTTATAAAGCCTATTATCACAAAACACAGTTTGCCTTAGAGGGCTTTACAGAATACGACATCCCTCTGTCCTGAGGAGAGCCGTTGACGAGAGATCCCTCAATCATGATAGAGGAATAGCAATACGTATCCATGCCAGCTGTACCCTCTCGTCCAAAAATGGTCACTTCAGGCTCCAAAAATCAAAACAGTGACAGCTTAAGTGCAAAACTTAAGGCTTTAAATCAGTAGTCCACAAACCAATGGGTAATATCAGGGTGGCTATGTCCATTTTTTTGTCTTTTGCACAGTCTATGTAGTGAGTTTTACCTCCACGGTACACGGCCTTAGCCACCGGTG
>NW_024682811.1:0-305 GCF_008729295.1 Plectropomus leopardus | reverse complement strand
TCTTGGATTTTTGGTCATTTTTTTGACTTGCAAAATCATGTTGTTTTCGGCTGTTTTTGCAACTTTCTATGCTATGGCGTGTCTTTGCAGGGTATTCTATGCTATTTCCAACTGTTTTGAGCAATTTTTGAGACATGTCAAATTTTGACTTTTTGCCTTACTATAGTCTTGGATTTTTTGTCATTTTTTCAACTTTCCAAATTATGTTGTTTTTGGCTATTTTTGCAACTTTCTATGCAATGGCGTATCTTGGCAGGTCATTTAAAGGTATTTCAAGCTTTTTTGAGCAGTTTTTGGGACATGTC
>NW_024682810.1:0-250 GCF_008729295.1 Plectropomus leopardus | reverse complement strand
GCTGATATTTTTAATTAGCTTAATTTTAATGGGACATTACACAAAACGTTGGGAACCTGTTCTTTCGAGTGATGTAGATAGATAGATAGATAGATAGATAGATAGATAGATAGATAGATAGATAGATAGATAGATAGATGGTTTTTGGTTATGGTTTTAAAAATATTCATGTAATGCACCCTTGTTGCCTTTTTAAAATGAAAAATTATAGACAGTTAAAAAAAATAAAAAGTTAAATATCACTGGAGGA
>NW_024682809.1:0-778 GCF_008729295.1 Plectropomus leopardus | reverse complement strand
AAATATTATTATATCATAATCATTACTATCTGGATTTTGATTTCTGTATGCCTTTCTGGTGTACATGAGGCCCTTCAGTACCTGCCTACTTTAGAGGGCCTCTCATTCTTACAGTACCACACATTTGCCTGATTATCTAACAAAAACTGTCAAAAATAAATGTGTTTCTGTTTTTTGGTGTGTGGGAGTTTCTTTCCAAATTTGAACCTAGATATAGAAAATATTTAAAAAGCTAATGATATACTTCTTCATGGCAAACATGTTGTTTTTAGTATAGCATATTGAAAAAAGGCCAAATACATCATAATATAGCATGTCGAAAAAATGACCAACAAGGCAATAGGATAGTATGTCGAAAAAGTCAAATTTTGACTGCTCCTAGAAATGGCTGAAAACGACATATAATAGCTTGTAGAGACGTTTTATAGTAGACAAACTGGGAATAAAGGCCAAATAAGGCAAACGACTTCATAATTTAGCATGTCAAAAAAGTGGCCAACAAGGCAATAGTATAGTATGTCAAAAAAGTCAAAATTTGACCGCTTCTAAAAATGGCTGAAAACGACATATAATACCTTGTAGAGAAGTGTTATAGTATACAAAGTGGGAATAAAGGCCAAAAAATGCCAACAACCTCCTAATTTTGCATGTCAAAAAAATGGCTAAAAAGGCAATAGTATAGTATGTCGAAAAAGTCAAAATTGGACCGCTCCTAAAAATGGCTAAAAACGACATGTAATAGCTTGTAGAGATGTGTTATAGTATACAAAGTGGGAAT
>NW_024682808.1:0-600 GCF_008729295.1 Plectropomus leopardus | reverse complement strand
TTGTTTTGAACTGTTTATTTCTTCTATATTGGATTATTTTCCTCTTTAACCTAAACCACAATTCATGGTAAATGGTAAACGGACTATACTTGTATAGCGCTTTTCTAGTCTTATTGACCACTCAAAGCGCTTTAACACTACATGTCACATTCACCCATTCACACACACATTCACACACTGATGGCTGAGGCTACCGTACAAGGTGCCATCTGCTACTCAGTAATCATTCACACACACTCACACTCCGATGATGCAGCATCGGGAGCAATTTGGGGTTCAGTATCTTGCCCAATGATACTTCGACACGCTGGGAATCGAACCGCTGACCTTCCAATTAGTGGACGATCCACTTTACCTCTGAGCCACAGCCGCACTTAAATACATAAATATTTACAGTATGTCCTCATTCTTCTGATTACCAGTAGCAGCTAATCAGAATACATAATTTACTGCTTTTTACAATGGGAGAAAATTAATATTTAGCAGAAATAAGTTTAAGTTGTCATTGGTTCGGCCCTCCAACACAGTTCAGATTTTTCATGTGGCCCCCTGTCGAAATTAATTGCCCAGCCCTGCTTTAAAAGTATATTAACTGTTAAA
>NW_024682807.1:0-1160 GCF_008729295.1 Plectropomus leopardus | reverse complement strand
GAAAAGTTGGGAACAATGAAGACTGAAGGCCATGAAGACGTTCTTGACTCTGGAGCTGGATCTAAAATGATAGTGTCTGCACTGCCAAACGAGTGATCAGAGGAAAAACCACCCTCTTCCAAGGATGGAGAGCTGAGGGGGGTTATAGAGCTGCTGCTGTGAGATGTAGTGGGAAAAGTCAGTGGGGTACTGGTGCTGCAAGATGGTAGAGTCCCTGGGATGCTGGAGCTAGTTTCTTCACATGCAAAAAATACCAATTTCAAAGTATCCCTGTCTCTCATTTCACTGGTTGACATAAGATTGACATATTCATTTCCAAAATCTGCATCTTTATACTGGAGTCTGAACTGCTGCAAGTCCAAAAGCAGTCTTTATCTCATGGACAAGTTGATCCACAGACGCTGGTATCCCTGACTACGTTTTTTGGCATCATCTCCTCCAAACACAACTCTCAGGAGGACAGGACTTGACATCTTTCGCTTCATGTATTCTAGGGAACAAATACAGGACACAAAAGGTTATGAAAATAATTACTGCAACTTCATTTAAAAGGGATAGTTCAGCTTTTTTGAAGTGGGGTTGTATGAGGTACAAATGGCCATTAAGTGTACTGTCTGCAGTAGAAAGGTCTCTGCTTCCCCAGCTGAGAAACAACGGCACTGTTGTGAATAAGGGACAATTAATCAGCGTATTTTTGCTGCCAACGAGAAGTCCCGTCTCAAAATAATACACCAGTTCAAGAGTATGATAGAAAGAAAATATTCACAACGTATCAGCAGGTTGAAAAAAGTTTATCTGGAACTAACCAACTCACTCACTCCTCCACATAGGCAGGCTCCACTTCTTTCACACACTGCTAATAGAAACAGCTGCTAAGCGAAGTGATACAGCACATTGTGGTGCCTGCCTGCATGGAAGAATGCTGAGTGAGTTGATTGGTTTCAAATAAACTTCTTTCTGACCAACTAATGCATTGTAATTTTTTTCTTTCTATCGTACTCTACAAATAGTGTGTTATGAGACAGGACCTCTCGTAGGCAGCGAAAATACACTGATTAATTAACCCTCATTCACAACAGTGTATTGCCTGTGTCTCGGTGCAGCGCGATGCGACAGTGTTTCTCAGTTGGGAGGAGCAGAGACCTTTCTACTGAGGACAG
>NW_024682806.1:0-5000 GCF_008729295.1 Plectropomus leopardus | reverse complement strand
AAAATACTACACTGAGGACAAATACTGCCTCATGTAATACTTCACTGCAGCCTTTAGCTCGGTGGGACTCTTGGCTTTGTTTTACATAAACTGGTATCTGCTCTTACTGTCCACTGAGACACAGAGACCACGTACAGTGTCTCAGTGTGTCTCTGTCTCTCAGTGTGTCTCTTGGTGTGTCTCTGTGTCTCAGTGTCTCAGGTGTATGTGTGGGACGGACACCTTCTTGGTGAAGGACACGGTGCTGGACGAGTTTCTGCAGGAGCTGAGGGACGGCTCCGGTTCTTTCTTGACCAGGGTCAGGTAGTAGCCTGTCCCCAGCTGGTTCTTCAGGTATAGGGACGAGCCTACGCAGCACAGCTTCCCGTGGGAGATGATGGCGATGCGGTCTCCCAGGATGTCCGCCTCGTCCATGTGGTGCGTGGACAGGATGATGGTCCGTCCTGACGGGGGACAGGAAGTTAAATCACTGCCACAAGTACAAATAACCATCCGTGATTTGAGGAGACTCACCCTGTCGGTACTTCAGCAACAGATCCCAGATCCCTCTGCGGGCGTAGGGGTCCACGCCCGCCGTGGGCTCGTCCAGAATCACGACCTTTGACCCCCCGACGAACGCCAGCGCCACAGACAGCTTCCTCTGCATGCCTCCGGACAGCGCACTGGTCCTGGAGTTGCGTTTGTGCGGAAGCCCGGTGTCCTGCAGGATCTGCTCGATCTCGCCTTTCACCTGCTGCTCCGACAGACCTTTGAGCCGCCCGTAGAACCAGATGTGCTCCTCGACCGTCAGCCTGCGGGGGGCGCCACAACACGGACCACATCATTAACCCCTCAGAGACTGTTTGTCTCATTTTAGTCTCTTTCCTTCTTCCTGTTGTGATAACTGTGTGTGTGTTGATGCATGTGTCCTAAATGTAGTCCAGATTGTGTATTTGAGTGTAATCAGTGAATTTGCAGCTCAGCTCCTACAATAAGTCTAAAATACACTGTGGAAACTAAATAGTTACATTCAGACTGTTCAGGTCCAAAAATGCTCCATTGAAACCCATTCAAACTGACATTTTTGATCCCACAGCCATCAGAGCAGAAAAACAGGACTTGTATTATTTCTGGGTGTCATTCTGGGCTTTTGACTCTGAATTTGTCATTTTGACTATTTTCCACCTGATGAGGTCATTTTGACCATATTTGGCATATGGAGGAAATACATGCTATTTCCACTAGGTGACCCGTCACAGTCAATGTAGCTGCTGATCACTGACATATCCCAGACTGTCAGCAGCTACACTCACACACTGACATATCCCAGACTGTCAGCAGCTACACTCACACACTGACATATCCCAGACTGTCAGCAGGAAGAAAAACAAGAACAGTCTACTTTGCATGTAATTATTTATACATTTATACACATAATTTATATAATTATTATTTTTTGTTGGTTTTTTAAAAATGAAAAAACATAGTGGCACCGTGAAAAAGGGTTAAAATTCTGCAAATTAATAAAATATTTGATATTTATGATTAGGACAGATGTTGGTTAAAAAAATAAACTCAGTGAAAACAATATTAACGTCTAATATTTTTTAATATAACTATATAATAGTTTGATTTTGAAAAGCTAAATTTTTCGAGTGTTTGATATTAAAGCGGGCCTGAAGGGGTTAAACACAGAGACATTTCCAGCCTAAACACAGATAAAGAGACATCGTGTTGGACTGACATGCTGAAGAGGACGTTGTGCTGGGGACAGACTCCCAGACTCTGTCTGATGGCGCCTAGCTCCGTCCTGATGTCTCTGCCCAGGATGTAGGCGGTGCCGGAGGTCGGCGGGAACAGGCCGGTGAGGATGGACCTGAAGGAGATCGTCCAGATACAGAACCCATTAGTGTCCCTGTCCTCCTGTCCCCTCATGTCCCCGTGGACTCTTTTACTCACATGGTGGTGGTTTTTCCGGCTCCGTTGTGTCCCAGGAAGGAGGTGATTTGTCCCTCGTAGAAGCCGAGCGTCAGTCCGTCCACCGCCAGCTTCTTCCCGTGACGATAAACCTTCACCAGGTTCTCGATGTAGACGCCGGGCTCCAGGTGAGTCGGCTCCTCCTCGATACACACGGCTGGAAAAACGTGCACGTTTAGCTCAGTTTTGTTCGTCTTTAAGAAAAATATTTGGCATTTTTTTTCCATTAATATTTTTTCTGTCGTTATTCGAAGAGGACGAGTATAGCGTGAAAAGGAGGAGAGGGGACGGCATGCAGCAGAGCGCTGCCGGTTGGAGTCGAACACACGGCTGCCGTGGTGAGCACAAAGCCGTCGTACATGGACTGCCCGCTCTGCCAGGCAAAGTACTGGACGTCCCTCTTTAATAATTTTGGCTTTTTTTTCCTTTGAATTTTTTTGGGTGATTTTGTTTTTTTAAGAAAAGGCATGTTTTCTTAAAAAATCTCCAAAAATACACCATTTATCACAGCCAGAATCCATTAAAACAGAAATTATCACTGGATTTTCACATTTCTGGCGGTCCCTGAACACATCATGTGTTGCTCTACAGGTTTGTGAAACGAAATTAGATGAATTTCCAAAACGTTCAGGTTGTATTTGGTTTTCATACACTCTTTTAAGCCTAGAAATTACTTTTTGCAAATTCATATGGTAGCAGTCTCACCTTCGGGGTTTCCCTTCCGACTCAGAGGCACTTTGTTGGACTTCCTGTCTTTCTCTTCGAACCAGTAGGACTTGGTGAAGGGGAAATACCAGGGACGAGGGATCCCGTACTGACCTGAGACACACAGACAAGAGACACGAGTAAAACTGTGAATGAGCTTAATCCCCGACCAGTACGAGAAGAGGCTGGAGCAAAGACACTGATGAGGAAAGAAAAGAAAGAAAAGAAAAATTATATATATATATACAAATATGTATTGACAGACTGATGAATACAGAATAAAAAGTAAAATATTCAAAAAAAGTGAAAGAATAAAATGTATAAGACATTTAAAATCAAACTGATAAAGAAAAAAATACATACTGATAAGGAATAAAATGAATTTAAAAAAATCAAATAAATAAATACCCTGACAGATAAAAACGAAAGCTCATGTCTGCACTCACCTGGAAACACGGCCTCGATGTACCAGGTGAGGACTCCGTACAGGAACGAGTCCAGGTACATCATGACGATGGCAGTACGCAGGCTGAAGTCGTCCTCCTCCAGAGGACTCGACACCAAGTTCTTCCACTGGATGCCGACTCCCTGCTCCTCGAACAGGGCGAAGTACTCACAGCCGAACCCAAATGCCACGGGGGACAGGAGGCTCTGCGGAGAGGGAAGTCACGTGACTCGCTCTGTCCAATAACAACACAGCGTCATGACAACACGCGGTCTCAGAGTGACGGTCTTACAGCGAAGACTTTGGCCCCGAAGCCGATGTAGTCCTGCCAGGCCACGCAGAGCACGTAGGGCAGGTAGAGAGTGAAGTAGATGATCCCTCCGCAGGCGGCCGCCAGGTTAGCGCGGGCGAATGCCGTGCTGAGGAGGAAGCACTGCATGATGGTTACCACGGCGAACGACCCCAAGAAGAGGAAGACCACGCCGGGGTCGCTGTAGGGCAGCAGGTTCCCCTTCTGAAGCGGAGTAACAGAGTCCAGGACAACAAGTCAGATTCAAGACGGAGACATTTTTAAATCTGCAGCAAACCGGCAAAACGTCACAGAGTTCGACTCAAAAAGACACAAAAGTCACATTATTAAAACAGAATCGTCTGCTAAAAACATTCACATTTTACATCTCTGATATTTGGATTTAAATTAGGTTTTATTCTTTTAATATTCAGATGTTTTCATCGAGTCTCTTAAATGAATCCAAACAGCTTCTTTTTCTCTAAAGCTTTTTGGCGATTTTTAAAGAAAGATTTTGGCTATTTTTTCTGTTCTTCAAAATGTTTTATATTAATTTTAATGAATACGTATCCATGTTAACACTTTGACAAGTGATTGATTTTCTGGGTGCAACAAGAAATAAAAAAATAAAATAATAGTGCAATCTATGTGTAATGCACTTTACATTTGGAACAAATCTCAAAGTTCTGCAAGGTGAAAGAAAAATAGAAATAAATAAACACATAAAAAAGAGAATTTGTGATTATGATTGTTGTGATCAGAACAAATGAAATAAATACAACAACCTCTAATTGACTAATTGTTGCAGCTCTAATTTAAACAAATGTGAATGACGCGGTTTTCACGTCGTGTTTTGGCGTCACCTTCAGCAGCAGCACCAGCAGTCCGGCGCTGGCCAGCAGAGGAACCAGGCTGCTGATGAACCAGCTGAACCACAGGATGGCGTTGTTCAGTCCCATGATCCTCATGGTCTCCTTCAGACGCGCCTCCTTCTCGTACACCACGCTCTTCAGGATGATCGCCACCGAGTACATCCACGCCAGAGTCATGAAGAGCGGCATCGAGCGGCTCATCACACGCAGGAAGCTGAGACGGGAGAGACACAGAGGACACTAGGTCAGAGACAGAGCTGTGAGACGACCGCCGCGCCGAGACGTTGTGAATGTCCTTACATGTCGTCGACGTAGCAGGGGTAAGGCATCTGCTGGATGTAGACGCCGGTCTTCTCCTTGGTGCCCGTCAGAGCTCTGATGATGCCGTGCTCGATGACGTCCTGCAGGTACGAGAACCCACCCCAGATGTACCGCATGTCCTCAAACGGGTCGGCACGAGGACCAGGGTCCCAGTACCTGAAGAGACAACAGGTTTGATGGAGGTTAAAGCCTGAACACGGCTTACTAGGAACAACATCCGGGATAAAGCGAAGAACAGACATGAATACTGAATTAAAATATATTTGAAAAAAAGGAATAAATTATCTATAAAAAGGTAAAAACGGACCATAAGATAAATATATATATGAAAAAAACATACTGATGAATAAAAAAATCTAAATTTATTCAAAAAAATAAAAAATATACATACTGATCATAAATATATATACAT